>NC_142028.1:14125730-14270730 GCF_982192425.1 Myodes glareolus
GAATATTTCATGTAGGGGTGTCAGTTACACTTGACTGAATATCCTCAATTCCCGACACATTCCAGTGGATACCAAAAGCATCTTGTAAATAGAGTAGTGGGTGCTTGCCTCCAAGATTCAAGTTGAAAAGCAAACATTGCTTCTACCTACAAAACACATCCCATTGCTGCATAGTTTCTACCCTCTTTTAGTTTAATTGTAAGATCTAAATTATTTCATAGCATAGTGTGCAGTTTGAGAAAATTAAATAGGGATGTATGAATGAATACATTGCACATACTCTTTTTTTTTCTAATGCCTCCTTAACCACCTCTCATATCTTTGGATGTTGGATATAACAGAGAAAATAAATGCATCATATTTATTATGGATACAAACACAAAGACTATAACAGAGGTACAGTGAGGAAAAATTGGCATTAATCATAGAGGAATCTCTATAGAACCACTTTCTTTTGTTTAAATAATTTTCTTTTATAATAACTGTAATGTTCATATTTAATGACCATTATTAGCTTTAACTAACTTGGTAAGCATTTGATGTTTATAATGGCATAAATTAATCCATATCAGCCTCAAAAGTCACCTTATATAAGCCAGGAAATCCTATGAGATTTATTTATTGATTTGAGGTCTACTATAATAAAAAATTCTCATGAAGTATATCCAAAGGTAATTGAAGGGTATGGAAACCAAGTTATAAAATTCAATATTAAAGTGGTATATCTTTAAGACAGGGTCTCATCACACAGCTCAAGCTGGCCTCAAACTCATGATCCTTCTACCTCAGCCTCTTGAGTACTAGGATTGTGGGCATGGCTACTATGCTAGGTTCTTTAAATTTTATATTTAATAAAATAATAGATGGCAAAATGAGATTTTCAGCTACCCAGGAAAATGAAACCTCTCAACTTTACATTTGAAAAGGAAGAATGAAAACAATCTTTCACTAATATTTTTCAAAATATTCAAAATTTCCCAAAAACTTAACAGAGTGAGTGATCGCTGCGGGTTGTTTGAAATAAATACAAAGTTATTGTCTATTTTTTGCTTGATAAAATAATCTTGTATGTTGAGTAGGTGTTAACTTCCCAACAATTGACACTTTCTTGTTTTCAGCAAATATTTTGAACAGATGTCCACAAAGCCCAGCAAGAAACCCTGAAGCAGAGTAAAAGCAAACATGTGTTCAAGACATTCCCTGAGACTCAGAGTCACTGGTCAAATCTTTTATTGAATACTCTATGCTACGCTGATTATTCTTGGGTTTCGGGGCTGACTTGTGAGATACCATATTCTACAATGCAAGTTGTCATCAGACTCACTGTATAGGCAAAGCTGGTATTTGTTTGAACCGGGCTTCCACCTCCCAAATGATAAGATTGCAGATGTGAGTCCCCCAGGCATGAGTTAGGCTATTGTTGATAACAACTACGGCTTAGGTTATTGTTGACGTTAACTGTTTGCTGGCTAAGCTCCTGAAACACAAGATATAACCACATTCTGGATAATCATTAGCGATAAACCAGCAACTGTCCTGCATCCAAGAGAGCACACACGGCCTCACAGTCTCTCATTCACAGAATGTAATGAGGGCCTAAGGTGTGCCAGGGACTATGGGGAGCAAAGAGGAAAGCACCCATTTCCAGCACTGCAGCAGGCAACTGAAAGACATGGGGTCTGAGCTACAGACAGTCACCTGAGAGATTAAACCAGGAAAATCTCAAAGGACTCTACCACCAAAGGAGGTGTTCAAGAAAGCCCGAGATATTTCAATACGTTAGGGTTTCGTTTTTTAGTTATCTCTTAAAAATCAATGGAGAAATAAAGACATTCTAAGACTGGGATCTGGGATCTAAAGCAGTCTATGACCCCCAGTTCAGTTCTCCAGAACACACTAAAGAATCCTACACACAGACAATGAATAAAAAGAAAAAGTAAGTGCTAAATATCTTAACACAACCTTAATTACAGAATAAAGAAAGCAATAATAGGAAACAAGTAGCTGGAAAGCTAGCACTCAGAGCAACCTGAATGGTGACTAGGGTGTGGTTTGGATCCTACACTAAGTGGGAGTTTCCATCCAGAGGACAGGAGAGGTCCCACGTGCTGGGGTATCAGCGAGAACAAGCTTCCCTGTTTCTTCCAGTCACTCCAGCCTGGAATCCAGACTGGCTTTTCCCAGGATGATATCTAAGATCTGTGTCTTTCCAAGTATTTGTTTGTTAATAGATATTGAGAAGATATCCAAGTATTTTTTTAATTATTTATTTTGTATTAGAATTTTGCATGCATGTATTTGTGAAGGTGTCAGATGTTATGGCGATTTCACAGAAAATTAGTAAACAACCTTCAAGACCCAGTAATACCACTTTTGGGTATACAGCCAAAGGATCCTCAATCATGCCACAAGGACATATACTCACCTATGTTTATAGCATCATTATTTGTCATAGCCAGAACCTGGAAACAACCTAAATACCCCTTGATTGGAGAATGGATAAGGAAAATGTGGTCCATTTATAGAATGGAGTACTACACAGCAGAAAAAATGACAATATCTTGAATTTTGCAGGCAAATGGCTGGAGCCAGAAAACATTATTTGGAGTGAGGTAACCCAGACACAGAAAAAGAATTATCACATGTACTCACTCATAGATGGCTTTTAAACATAAAGCAAAGAAAACCAGCCTACAAACCACAATTCCAGAAAACTTAGACAACAGTGAGGATACTAGAGAGACTTATGTAGATCTAATTTACATGGGAAGTAGAAAAATACAAGATCCCTGAGTAAATTAGGGGAATGGAGAACTTGAGGAAAGGTTGAAGGGGTGAGGGGAGAGGCAGGGAGAAGAACAGAGAAAAATACAAGGCTCAATAAAAATCAATAACAAAAAAAGCAGTAGTTAGCTATCATGTGGGTGCTGGGAACTGAACTGGGTCCTCTGGTAGAGTAGACAATACTCTTAACTGCTGAACCATCTCTCCAGCCCCAAGAAGACATCCAAGTATTAATATGTCTATTAAGTCACAAAATCCCAAGGGTTCATCAAAAGAGATGAGAGCATCTTTTGTTAAACGCTTAATGATATTGCACACATACATGCACACACACTGAGAGAGAGAGAGAGAGAGAGAGAGAGAGAGAGAAAGAGAGAAAGAGAGAGAGATAAATGCATACACACACACACATTTTCAGAACTGACCATTTGATATTGGAAAACCAATTGATGTGCTCTTCCATGGGGAGAAGTATTTCTCTCACAATTAATGAAAAAGGGGGGAATCATGATTTTGAAAAAAAAAGAGGTATATGGGAGGTTTGGAGAGAGGAAATAAAAACTGGAAATGGTGGTTACATAACCTCAAAAAATAAAATATAATTACCTTTAAGTTGAAGGATGGTGGCTTGCGAGATGACTCAGTAGAGAAAGTATTTTCCATGCCAACATGATGAACAGAAGTTCAATGCTCAGAACCTACATAAAAACTGGACAAAAATGGGTCTGCCCATAATCCCATCATTTACAAGGCTAAGTAAGGAATTCTCCCAGGGAAGAATCAGAATGGTCAAGATGCAGGCTGCCAATTGCCAGAAGCATTGTCTTGTTCAATAAAGTGGAGAGTAATAGAAGAACAATCACCCAACATCTTCTTCAAGCCTTTATATACACACATGTAAACACACATGGAGTGCAAACACACAAACAAACATGCTCACACAATATTAAAAACAATTTGTAAAGGTAATTTTTCTAGCTCCATCCGTTTGCCTGCAAAACTCAAGATCTCATTATTTTTCCTGCTGTGTAGTACTCCATTATGTAGATGTACCACATTTTCCTTAACCATTCTTTGGTAGAGGGGCATTTAGGTTGTTTCAAGGTTCTGTATATGACAAACAATGCTGCTATGAACACATGCTGCTTCTGGCACGATTGAGCATCCTTTGGATATATATCCAAAAGTGGTATTACTGGGTCTTGAAGAAAGTTATTTTCAATTTTCTGAGAAATCTCCACACTGACATCCAAAGGGGCTGTACCAGCTTGCATTTCCACCAATAATGCAGGGGTATTCCCTTTACCCCACAACCACTACAGCATAAGTTGTCATCAGTATTTTTGATCTTGGCCATTCTTACAGATGTAAGATGGATTCTCAAAGTTGTTTTGATTTGAATTTCTCTGATAACTAAGGATACTGAACATTTCCTTAAGTGTCTTTCAGTCATTTCAGATTCCTCTGTTGAGAGTTTTCTGCTTAGGTCTGTACCCCATTTTTATTGGACTATTTGTTCTTTTGATGACAAATTTTTTTAGTTCTTTGTATATTTTGGAGATCAGACCTCTGATGTGGGGTTAGTGAAGATCTTTTCCCAATCTGTAGGCTGTTGTTTTATCTTGTTGACTATGCTCCTTGCTTTAGAGAAGCTTTTCAGTTTCAGGAGGTCCCATTTATTAATTATTTCTCTCAGTGTCTGTGCTACTGGGGTTACATTTAGAAAGTGGTCTCCAGTGTCAATGCCTTAAGTGTACTTCCCACTTTCTGTTCTTTAATGTTCAGTGTGGCTGGCTTGATGTTGAGGTCTTTGATCCATTTGGACTTGAGTTTTGTGCATGGTGATAGATATGGGTCTATTTTCATTCTTCTACATGCTGATATCTAGCTATTCCAGCAACATTTGTTGAATATGCTTCCTTTTTTACTTTTGATTTTTTTGCTTCTTTGTCAAAAATCGGGTGTTCGAGGTGTGTGGATTAATATCCAGGTCTTCAATTCAGTTCCATTGGTCTTCCTGTCTTTTTTATGCAAATACCAGACTATTTTCAGTACTGTGGCTCTGTAGTAGAGTTGGGTGAGTCTTAAGTGTTAACATGTATCAAAGCATCACCTTTTGGTGTGGAAGAATTGTCTGTATTCTGTCAATCACGTATTTTAATAAAACGCTGATTGGCCAGGCAGAAAGTATAGGCGGGTCAACCAGACAGGAAGTAGAGGCAGGGCAATGAGAATAGGAGAAGGCTAGAGAGGAGGAAGCTCCTCCGCCACTCCTGCGTAGACCACCAAAGAGGCAGCATGTAACTTGCCATGCTGAGAAAGGTACTGAGCTGTATGGCTAACGTAGATAAGGATAATGGGGTAACATAAGTTATAAGAGTTAATAAGTAGCCTGACCTAATGGGCCAATCAGTTTATAATCTTATGGAGTCTTGTGTGTGATTTTCCTTGGGGCATGCCAGCTGTGGGGTACCTGGTGGGACAGAAACCGCAACAAGCAGGCCCCCTCATGTTACATATGGTGCCCAATGTGGATAACTGAATCCACAGAAAGCTTGAGAAAGCTTAGAAAAGAATAGAGTAAAGCATGTTTTCTTGGTAGTAGCAATTTCTTGCATCTGCTCTGCTTGCTAGAGGCAAGCAAGTGCTCTCATATAAGAGAGGCTTCCTGACTCAGCTTTAGCTGCAAAACCCTGCAGCTCATTAAGAGGTCCTGCCACGAAACACTTAAAAGGTGTTGGTGAAAAGCTGAATGCATGCTTTTCGGTTTTTAGCTGTAGCAGGAAAAAAGCCATGCTGTTTTAAAATGCTGACTTTCTAGGCCGTCCTGCCAGGGCAAACTCTGACACTTTCAGGCATGCAGTCCGACTGTGTGTGGTCTGTAAGCAGAATGCTACAGCTTGCTTGCTGGCAAGAACCTTAAAACACCATAAAGTTGTGGCAGTGAACACAGCTCTGGCTGGTACCTCTCCCATGAGGCTGGATCTTTGACGGCTGAATCTAGCCGTCAAAGCCACAGCTTTAAAGGAGAGGATTAATCTTCTCCTTAAAGACTCATGTAGTCAAAAAAGAGAGAGAGATACAGTAAAGAGAGGTTCAAAGATGAAGAAAACCTCTAAAGAGTTTACAGTGTGTTAAAAATATATGTAGGCTAAAAGTTAAAGTTCTTAAAGTTAAAAAGAAAGAAAGAAAGAGAGTAGTTGGGTGTGGTGGTACACACCTTTAATCCCAATGCCTGGGAGGCAGAGACAGACAGATCTTTGAGTTCAAGGTGTGGTAGCATACACCTTTGAGCCCAGCACAGGGGAGGCAGAGACAGACAGATCTCTGTGAGTTCAAGGACAGCCTGGTCCACAGAGTTATTCCAGGACAAAGATATATATAGAGAACCTGTCTCAAAAAGCCAAAAGTTAAAAGAAAAAATAAAAGAAATAGAGGTTAAAATAAAGCTGCATAAAGATGGAAAATACACAGAGAATCTTGATACTGTGTGTTATTATGCTCTCTTTGAATTGTTTAAATGCTGAGGAAGGAGCAACAGCTGCTAAAAGATATTTGCTTATAAATGCTGCTGAATTAATCCAAGGTAGATATTTTGAAAATACCTTGGCTTCAAAACTGAAGTCAAAAGGTATGTTAGTTTGGAGAAGAGATTTTGCTTTTGTTTCCACAGAAAATGAGAGGCTGTGGATTCATTCTGAGTTAACAAAAATCAGGTCCGATAAAGGAAGACCACCTGAGAAATCTCCGGTAGGAACAGATGGCCCGGATGCCTGAGTTCTATATCCAGAACTGATTCAAGACTGTTGCCTGAGATGACTGAGACTCACAGGATACTCCAGACAGGACTTGATTATAACTCTAAATTATTTTTAGGTCCCCATAATATCATCAGCACCTCCAACCAGCAGGAAGTAGCCTGAAATACTACGCCCACATTCCCAACAAATTGACTATGGGTATTTTCCTTTGTTTAAAAAAAGAAAAAAGATGGTGTGGGAGAATTGTCTGTATTCTGTCAATCATGTATTTTAATAAAACGCTGATTGGCCAGGCAGGAAATATAGGCGGGTCAACCAGACAGGAAGTAGAGGCAGGGCAATGAGTATAGGAAAAGGCTAGAGAGGAGGAAGCTCCTCCGCCACTCCTGCACAGACCACTAAAGAGGCAGCATGTAACTTGCCATGCTGAGAAAGGTACTGAGCTGTATGACTAACATAGATAAGGATAATGGGGTAACATAAGTTATAAGAGCTAATAAGTAGCCTGACCTAATGGGCCAATCGGTTTAAAATCTTATGGAGTATTGTGTGTGATTTTCCTTGGGGCATGCCAGCTGTGGGGTACCTGGTGGTACAGAAACCCCAACAAGCAGGCCCCCTTATGCTACAACCTTTGGGAAGTATGATGCCAACAGATTATTCCAATTGAATGCCTTTTCTAGAAAATTTATTCATTGTAGGAGTAAATACAAGGCTGTGTGTAGTATACATTTTTATTTTCCTTTCGATAAAAGTTTGCTAGATGTTGGAATATAATTGCTTACATACCAAAGACAGATGGTCACTGACTTGACACATAGTGCTGAACAGATAGACACTGTCCCTAATAGGGTTTTTGCCAGTGTAAGGGGTTAAGAGAGGACAAGAGAGAAGATAGAAAACAAAGATTTAACATCAAAATGAAGGTGAATAATCTCCTCCATGTCTGGAAAGAATAAAAGATGAGTTATGTATGAAAATCACCTCTAATAAAGTCAGTAAGAGGACTTTCAGTGATTAGATATGGGCAGGAAACCCCAGCCTCTCCTTCTTGAGTTCTGGTATTATAGCTATGCACTGCCACATCTGATCAGATTGTTAAGATCTTGATGAGCAAAACAACTGGAACAAGGGGAGGATAGTGTGACACGTGATACAAGATAAGAAATGTCAAGGTGGAAGGAACCAAGTCAGTCCTTCCAGTCTTGTGGGCCATGCTGAAGAGATTTATTCTTTTTATAGGAGCAAAGCTGTTGAAGCAAGAATATGACATGATTCATTTGCCTTTTTACAAGACTTTCTGGAATCTTCACATATACAGCATAGACAGAAACCAGGGCAACTTTGGGAAAATAGGAGACTTTCAGGGAACTACAAGAATGATATGAAGGTAACTTGGTCTAGCTAGAGACATTGTGGTGATTGTTGGAAGCATAGAAGGAAGGTCCTTGTGCCCATAAATTTCCAGAGATACCAGAAATATTTGCCCTACAGAATCAGTTGTCTTTCCAGTGGAAAAGATGAAAAACCTGTTGTTCAGTCCAGAAAGCTGAGAACTGGAAGTGATAAACATCCTAGTGACTGTGTTATCTGATGTCAAGGTCATACAACGCCCTTAAACTAGTATATGTAGCATATCTCTAGGTTCATCTTCTTGGAAGAAATGAAATTCACCCTGAATTGGGTTTCAGTATTATTACACTTCCTTTTGCAATGAGAATGGTATGATATCAGGAAACTTTTTTCCAAATTATACTGAGCTTAAATACATTGGGAAAAAAACCATCTGTTATTAGACTCCCCTACATCTGATCCAGGTTGACAAAGTTTTCATTATTATCTCTTCATGTGACTCACTTCCTTCTATGACACTTGTAGGGACCCCCTCAGATGACTGAGATTGAATTAGAGGATTGAAAATGTTAGTATAGAATAACCTGAGGGGAGTAGGCTGGGTTTGGGAAGCCAGTTTGATCAGTAAAGTATGTTTTATGAAAGTTTAAAGAAAGGATTTAAACTCCCAGAACCCATGCAAAAGCATGTTTTTCTTTTTTAACCTTGGGCCGACTACAAATTTATAATCTCAGAACTGGGAAGATGACAACAGGAGGATCCCCAGGAATTTTAGACTGGATAGACTTGCTGAATTTGTGACCTTCAATTTCTACAAAAGAACTTGTCTCAAAAGATTAAGTCAGCAATAATGAAATAAAGCACCTGACATTGACCTCTGGTTTCCCTACAGATGTACCTACACACATGAACATATATATGCACATATACCACACACATATACCCATGTGAAACAGATAAGCACAGCCTTTAACTCTTATCAGTTTTTAAGATGTCAAAGGCTAGACAGGGAATTGATGGAATTTTAAAGCAGTACTTTTATCATGAACTTTTAAACATTTAACAGACATCATTTGGGGAATTCATGTAAGGAGCCAGTTGTATATAAACCCTGGTGAGTGTGGCTGACTAACTGAAACCAGTCTCAGTAACATGTAAAGAATACTGAGGGGCAAGGGAACAAAACAAGAAGAGGGCTGGACTCCAGACTACCTCAGTTAAATCTCAGAGATCTCTTGTACTTTCTGCTAGTACCTAGTGGAGGAGATAATAGGGGATTAAGAGGTGGACACAACCAAAACCAAGGAAGAGCAGTGTGGAGGGAATACAAGTGGAAGAGAGTTAAAGAGTTTTTTGTCTAAGATATGACATACCTTTGGGTAAGGATAATAATGATGACTGGAGAGATGGCTAGTAGTTAAGAGCACTTGCTGCTCTTGCAGTGGATCTGAGTTTGGTTCCCAGTACCCACATCAGGGGATCATAACTATCTGTAATGTCAGCTCCAGGAGATCTAATGCCCTTTTCTGACCCCTATGGGTCACATATGAGCATATGCACAGAAGACACATATAACTAAGAATAAAATAATTTTTGAAAAAACTAGTAGGAAACAGGAAGGCAATAGTTTCTTAGGTAAATAGCAGTGTCCTTCGCTAAGAAAAGTAGTCAAAGGGAAGGAAGAGATTTGAAATGCATATTTGGATTCCAAAGCCCTGATCACAAAGGCCTTGTCCCTCCTCCTGTCCTTCATGATGTCCAGAATGCTTTACATTGATATCTCTATTGATTTGGTTTAAGTAAAAAGTAAGAACTACATGGTGTTTCTTGTCTGTAGTTGTGAGATGAAAATATAACGTCAAGTCTATCAGATAAAAGAGCCTGATTAAAAGTCATAAAAATGATCTCCTTCATTGACAACAAAAGTGAAGGAAAGTGGATAAAATAAGAAAAAATAAAAGCAACACTTTATGTGAATTTACTGAATAATACAGATTGCAATAAATATTTATTTAGTTATTTTATCCAAAACGAGGTAAATATCATAAATCGTTTAGCTATAAGAGTTTGATGTATTGAAATCATTAAGTTGTTTAATGTCAAATATTTGGTAAATGAGGATACAGGAATGTGCAGGGTTTGAGTTTTTTCTTATGTATATTGCCAGTATTTGCAGTGAGGGAATCCAGCCATGCGCACAGTAGGGAATTTTCAAGATTACCAATAGCAAGCTTTGGGTAGGTTTTAGGAAGAATGACTCCTTGTTGGTAGCCTTCCTTCATCAAAAGAGTTTACCATGTGGTACGTCCCAAAGTTATCGTGCCTGGTTCATTTGACCTTAAATTTTCTCTCTAACCAGTGATATCAAACATTTTCCCTAAGTAACTCACATCACTCTATGCCCATGTCTTTAGAACTTCTGGGTAGATCAGTACAAGCATCAAGATAAATGAGCGAACTAGCTTAATGATAGTCGTTAAATTACTGTAACACTGGAAGCTTCAGTTTTCTCATCTGTAGAGATAATTATTTCCTCGTCGCACCATCTGGAAAATTTTATATAAAGTCATCCAATATTCTGACTGTCATACAGAAAGCATGCAAAACAGGTTGAATGTGAAAATGTCAGAGAGAGTATGACTAAATTTAACAAACTAGTTCATGTTAATATATGCAGAAGAGAATATGTCACTGAATGAAGAGAAGACTCCGACCATACATCTCTATCTCCAATGTAACATTCATGTGTTTCATGCATGTATTTCTAGACAGGAAGAACATAGTTGAACCCAAGGTCATGATATATAATTTATACTTATTCACTAGTGCCTAATATTTCATTGAGAAAGCCATATATTTTAATTCATATTGATAAGCTAATTTTATAGTGTCCTCTGTGTCTGAAGTCATTGAATAAACTGACCAGATGGGAATGAAAGATTAAACTGCTTATATGAAGCGACATAATTGACTGGTGGTAGACTGCCACCTCTCAGAAACCATGTCATTTATGTAAAGGTAAAAAATAGCAGGAAGAAGACATCTTACAAAACCCTTGACCACAAAGATTCTCTTGGGACTTTGTGATGCTTCTGGGAATGAGCGACAGTCACATTAAGACAAGCATAACCGCACTGTCACTGTGTAAACTACAGGTCAGAGTACGGGGGGAGGTCACATAGATGTCTGTTCTTTTGTGCCCAATTCTGTAAATTCATACATATGGAGGTTTTGTTTTAAAATACAAGGTCGTCTTTAGAATGTGTCATTGAATTTGAATTTTGATTCATGATTTGGAAAATTGTTTTCTTCATTTATAGACTAATAAATGATTTTCAGAGAGGCTGTCTCATAAGGAACTGTGATGCAAAGCTATAGAGGGGACATCACTAATGATTGCTTTGTCTATTAAAAAATGTTAACTACTGGACTGAAGAGAAGGCTCAGTGGATAAAATGCTTGTCATGCAAGCATGACAACCTAAGTATAAAGCCCCAAAACTCAGGTAAAAATTAGGAGTGGAAACTCACACCTGCCATCTCAGTTCTACTGAAGCACAAATAGAAAAATCATTGGGCGTGTTGGACACCCAGCCTAACTGAACTGGTAAGAGACTTGGTCTGAAATATAAGATGAAGAGTGGATAAGGGAGACAGCTAATGTCTTACCTCTTGCCTGTACACAGATACACATGACCACATGCACACACACACACACACACACACACACACACACCTCATGCACTAATTTAACTACTGCTATTTGTACTTCAGATACACTTATTTACCAAGAAATTGAAACTCCCTGGTAAATAAATCGTAATTGCCCTTTGGATATTTGATCCTGGGTTGCTGGATCATCTAAATATCTGGAGATGTGATTGACCATGGCACAATCAAGGACAAAAAATCTCCACCATCAAACATAAGAACATTAGAACAGCTAGTACATACATCCTCTTTCATATTAGGTAACACATTTAAACTGATTTTACATTTAAGAGTGGAATTCAGATCTTTCTAAATGTGTCAACTGTACCACAAATCATGATTTGGGTACAATGTTAAAACCAAAGCAAATAGTTTAATACTGACATCATCACGCAACTGTAGCTTAGAGAATAGATCTCTTTAACTGAGGAATCTTTGTACTATCTGATAAAGCCCCTCTGGACAGAATGAGATGGATACCATGCAGACAGAACCACTTTCATGAGAAATAAACAAACCAGTGTTGGCGTTTCCCCAAAACTACCTTTGCTATATAGGAAGTGATTAGATGCATTTATACAGTAGACAGTTACTCTAGGCTTGTAGTTTTGATTGTAATTAGCTCATAAACTTCCCAACAACACTGCAATGTTCATTAAAATATTGGTATCCTGTTTATTAATGGCATCAAATTTATGATTCAAAAAAGGCACTCACTAAAAGGTTGGGAATTTATATTAATAAAAAATTCCAAGAAACATGGAAGAAATATGACTCTTTGAGCCAAAATATTCTATTGCTGTAAGAGTCAGACATTAATAATTCATTTTCCTTCGAATTTGCACTTCTGGGTCTTGGAAAGCCACAGTAGTTTGAAAGGACTACTAGGGCAGGAAGGCACACTTTAAAGTGAGTTGACCCCTCTATCACACAGTGCGGAAAGCAATCCATAAAACAGTATAAACTTTCTCTTACTCAAAGTTACTTTTCACATGGTCTATAACCTCCAACCTTACAAGAGTCTATATTGAATTAATAAAATGGAAAAGATGGTGGAGAATATCACAAAGGCTTAACTCAATGGTTGTGATAAAATCTCAAAGACTTTCCATTTGTTGATTCTAACGACTAATCATTTTAAAACATCAATCAAAGACATGCAGAAGTTAGGGTCCACACTGGAATTCAAGTTCTCTCTCTTTGGAAACTCATATCCTTGAAGAAGCCATGACAATGTACAAAAACATTAAGAGACAGTGGTTTATGGACAGAGGAATGTACAGGGTCCCTTATGAAAACATAATAAGGGAAGTTATTCCAGAAACAGTTAGCATTTGAGTTGTCTTGGGAGATCTCTAAGAATTCAGCAGAAGTGGGGAGGAGGAAAGAAGGGGAGGGGAAAGGAGAACTTGAGGGAACAGGATGGTTAAGAAGGGGGAAGGACAAGAAAGGAGAGCAAGGAAAGAGATATTTTATCTGAGGGAGCCATTATAGGGCTAACAAGAAACCTGGCACTAGGAAAATTCCCAGGAGTACACAAGGATGACCCCAGATAAGATCCTAAGCAATAGTAGAATGTGTGCCTTAACTGGCCTTCCCCTGTAAACATATTGATGACTACTTTATTGGCCATCATAGAACCTTCATCCAGGAAATGATGGAAGCAAATGCAGAAATCCAAAACAAAGCACTGGGCTCCACCAAAGTCCAGTCAAAGAGAGGAAGGAGCAATAATATAAGCAAAGAGACCAACACCACCTCATTCTAAACCAGTAAGATGGAGGAGCATGGAGATTGCAGGTCACCATCCAAAGAACCTGACTTAAGAAAGTAGGGGACAGTTATGAGGTCATGAAGAAACCAGGTAGGCCCACTTCAATGTAATAATTACCCCAATATTTAATAAAATAAGATGATATACTTGGACTACCTATGGTGATTGATCATCTCATTTTTGTGTTGTAATCCATGTGTCTATGCTAGGAGAAAAATGAACTCATAGTCTCTGTAACTCTCTTTTATATTTATTATTTTATTGAGCTATACATTTTTTTCTGTTCCCTCCTTTCTTTTCCCCTTCACTTCAACCCTCTCCTATGGTCCCCATGCTCCCAATTTACTCAGAAGATCTTGTCTTCTTCTACTACCCATGTAGATAGGATCCATGTATGTCTTTCTTGGGGTTCTCATTGTTGTCTAGGCTCTCTGGAATTGTAAATTGTATAGTTTCTTGCTTTATGTCTAAAAGCCACTTATGAGTAAGTGCATATGATATGTGTCTTTCTGGATTTGGATTACCTCACTCAATATGATGTTTTCTAAATCTATCCATGTGCTTGCAAATTTCAAGATGTTATTATTTTTTCCTGCTGTATAGTGCTCCATTGTGTAAATGTACCACATTTTCCTTATCTATTCTTTGGTCGAGGGGCATTTAGATTGTTTCCCGGTTCTGAATATGACAAACAATGCTGCTATGAACAAGGTTGAGCACTTGTCCTTCTGATACGATTGAACATCCTTTGGGTATATACCCAAAAGTGGTAACTCTCTATTTTAAATGCTTCATGAATTCATAAAGCCTCACTGCCTCTTTAGGCAAAGTCCCCAATCATGGCTCCAGGTGAGTCTCTACAAGCACCTGCTGTACAGTAAACATTGTGTTGGGAGTAGTTAATTGGAGTGGAGTAAGACAGGGAGAATGTGACTAAGCAATAGGTTCCTGTTTTTCCACTTCAACTTGTGGTTCCACTAATCTGTTTTGTATCTTGAAGAGCTTCCCATTTCCCTTCTACGACCCACTCTTTTCAAGATGCTTTGCTCTGAGTCTGCCATTTACACCTAAAACATCCAGGAGTGTTTGTTTGTCTTACTTTTTAGGTTAATTCATCCCCTTGCAGCCTGGCTCCTGTTTTACCAATTTCCAGAAACTCTTATTTCTGTTACTGAACTGGAAGGGGGCATCAGTTCTGAGCATTTAAGGCTGTTGGTCATTCTTATACGTTTCTGTTTATAAAGCCTTGTGCATGACTCATTTGAGTATCTTGTCTCTTTCCATGATAACATCTTAACTCTTTCAATGCTCCTTAAATTCATGCTTCCTCTACCTTTATGAAGCTTTTTTTTTCTTTTTTGGATTCTTTCCCGGGAGGCACCTGGCACACAGACCTTCCCATCTTCTACCGGCATCCACACTGTGCATGCCTTTATTAGCAACATTCATTATCGTTCTGCATAAGGAACCATCAAGATGATCAGCCAGTGGCCTGGAGAGAAGGTTCAGGAGTTGAAACACGTGTGCTATAGAAGCTCAGCTGGGATCACCAGAACCGAGATTCCCACAAGTGTGATGAGCGAGGCAACCCACCTACCATTCCAGCCTTGAAAGCAGAGCACACGATCCCAGATTGAGTCTTCTATCTGAATTGCTGAGCTCTGGATGTGACTGGGAGAAAGTGCTTCCAATAAAAAGCTGAAAGAGTGACCCAAGTTGACTCATAATCAATCCACCTACCCAGGGTCTTAACATGAGCACACATGCTTACACTCACACACACGGGATATTTATAGATGTCTGTACACACTATATTTTCATGTGTGAAAATGGGGGACAGAGGAAAAACAAACAGAAGAAAAAAGGACCCTCCATGGTGCCCTCACATAGGGATTCCACATCCAGAGGGAAATACTAGTTAACAGTGAGTCCAACAGCAACGCTTTTCCATAACAGCCATAGTTTATCCGGGAAAAATGAAATGGACAGCTGACACCACCCTGATTAAACACACATTCTGCTGCACACCTAAAGGGAAAGATAGCACAAGAGGAATAGAAGATAAAAAGAGGAAATTTCCTTTGAGTGAATATACAACCCAATGATTTGATCACTTGCAAGCATTTAGAGTTAGTGGCTTCAAGACTTCAAATAATGGCTAATTTTTCCTGGCAAATGAAATTGAGTTATTAAATTATCACATCAGTGTTAGGCCTTTGTAATGGAAGGGAAAGGAAACTGTCTATTTATGTTTTCCCCTCAAGGCCACGTTGTATTTGAATGTTTCCTGCCTAATAGCTGCACCTGCTGCTTAGGACAAAGCCTGCACCGTAACTGGGTTTTTGTAAATACCTTGCTGCAGTGGGCCAGAGTGTGCGCAGAGCCCAATGGGCGTGCTGCCTCCCTCTTAAATGGCTTCACCTTTTGTGTGTTTAAAAGAGGAAAGCTTCCATTCTTGTGTGAGCTAGCTTAAATCTGTTCCTGGTACTCCTTGAAATTATTTCTATTGTCATATCAACGATTGTCAGCCAACTGTCGGTGAGGTTTGTTTGGGGAATTCAGGGTGAACTCGCTAAGTGAAACTGTCAACCTTCTCAAATACACAGTCAACTCTATTATTTACAGAGTTAGAGAAATGCAGTCATTCCTTCAGTGAAGTTTGTCAAATAATAAAAGGAACACAGTTTAGAAATCTCTAAAAAAAAGGACTCATTTCTGATATACCTAATTTTAGACAAGTTTTAAATTCCATATCATCTCAGGAGCAAGACTGAAAACAATTCCGTGATGTTTGACAGAGGATGAATCTAATATAGAAAACTAAAAAGATAGGTTGGGGAAAATATGAATCACGTGTAAAAATCGTTCTAGATTTCATGATACCACCGATAAAGTTGGGACCCAGAGACTAAGGGTGTATTTCACACCCCTGATTCTCTAAATTGCCTGATGTAGAAGCCTGAGAATTTATGGTGAGTGGGGATGAAGGCTCTGACTCTTCAGAACTGATGAAAATCCATTTAATTTTATATTTAGTATTCTTATTCAGTATTCTCTGGTGAACTCCACATTCTTTTATATCTGGTGTTTGTATTTAAAATCATTTTAAGCATTGTTCTTCTATAATTTTTTCTCTTTCAAAAAATGTAAATCTATTTTTTAAAAAAAGATTTATTTGATGTGTATATGCATGTCTGTGTGTGGGTATGTATATGAGAGTGCATATGCTTGTAGAGGCCAGTAGAGGGCATCAGATGTCCTGGATCTGGAGTTACAGAAGATTTTGATACCTACATGGGTGCTAGGAACAAAATTTGGGTCTCTAGAAGAATGGTGAGTGTTCTCACTCTCTGAGTCACTTCTAAAGCTCCAGTGTAATGCTGCATCTTATCAAAGAAAATGAACTGTAAAAGTTAATATCTTTTTATTAAATTTTATTTCATTCAGCCGGAGAGATGGATCAGAGGTTAAGAACGCCGCCTGCTCTGCCAGAGGTCCCAAGTTCAATTCCAGGTCACCCCATGTAGTTCCGTACCATCTGTCAATGCCCTCTGCTGGCCTGCAGAATGACACACAGGCTTCCACTATCCATCGTAGAACCGTATAGATTAGATTAGTTGGGGAAAGAAATTTACTTCATCCCTTAAATTGACACATATAAATAAGAAAGAGTGATCATATATACTGAGTATGAGAACACATGACTAGATGGCACATTTCCTCTCATCACAATGCGGGTGACATTCTTACCCTAGTCCCGCTGACTGGCATGTATGTCTAGTACCTATTCAGTGAGAACTTAGTATTTATGCCACATAGATCTATACAGGCTCATCAGTGTGCAATGCTTGTGAATGTGTATGCTTAGGGGAGGAGGAATATTTGGATCCATTGCCCTAAAACAGTCTTCTTTGCCTTTTATTTACTTTCAATAAATTGATTTTTCACCTTGAGTCCTTAATCTCTAGAAATGTCACTGTGCTCTGGTTTCCATTTGCCCATACACATTTGGCTTCATAAGTACCGCTCATAAAGTATAATATCACACTGTATGTTATAACTCCATTGATATAACAAAATACATTATGTGGCATAGTAAAATATTTTGATTAGAAGTCAATATTGTTCTTAATTGAAAATTGGCACATATTCATGAGTCACTAAAAGCACTATAAGACTCAGACTCCAGGTCTTAGTATGCAGAATGAATAAATGTGTCTTATACACTTGTTGAAGTTTTTTCCACATTCATGCATCAGATTACTGCTATTTTGTCAATGAGATGTACTGTGTTCTTATGTGTTTGCATACGCACTCCTTACTGGGTCCATGATTCACAGCATTTTCTCCCATTCAGTAGCTTGACTTCCACTCTATTCTGCATAAACTTTTTAGTTTAATGGACTTTCTACTTGTTTATTTTTGCTTTTATTAGTGGGGCTTTCTGTGTCACATCCAAAAGAATATCTTCCAAGACCAATTATAAAAAACCCACTCTTCTTTTTTATTTAGTCATTTCATAATTCAGGTCCTCAAGTAGAAATATTATTCCCAGTTGAGATTATTTTTGTACATAGTTTTAGAAAATGTGAGAATTCACTCTTCTGTAGGTAAATGTTCAGTTATCCCAACACCATTCCCCATGTGTGCCCTTGGCACCATTATTCAAAATGGATTGATTAGAAATGTTTGAATCTAGTTCTGCACAAAATGCTTTTCCGTTAATCCATTTATTTGCTTTGACGCCATTTTGTTTGTATTACAGTAGCTTTGCGATTATCTTAGAATCAAGAAATATGATGTTTCCAGTCCCGTTCATTCGAAACAGTTTTACTAATTGGGGTATTTTGTTATGCTGTATTCTAAGATGTTCTCCTATTTCTAGAGAAGAATAATTTGAATTTTAATAGAGATTATATTATGTATGTCAATCACTTCGGACAATGTGACCCTTTTCAATAATATTAATTCTTACAATCTATGAATAAGAAATTCATTCCCACTTTTTTGGTATACTTAACCTCTTTCTATAATTTGTGCATTTTAGTCTACATTTTTTTGTTAGATCTATAATTAAATATTTATTCTTTATGTTATTGTCATATTGACTTTATTTTCTTAGGTCCTTTGTGGATGAGTTTTAGATGTGTATATAGACATCGTCGACAATTTCTACTCTTTTTCAATTCATAATTTCTTGATATGGGGCTTGTTATATATTCCAACCTGGCCCTAAGCTTGGTTTCTATCCCCCTGTCTCAGTCTCATATGTGCTAGGATTACAACAGGCACTTCCACACCTGACCTTTTATAAACTGATTTTGTAGCACACAGCTTCACTGAACTCATTGGTTTCCACAGGTATTTTTGTTGAGTCTTTAAGATTTTTCTGTATGAATGTATGACTGTGTGCTCTATATACAGAGAGAACTTTATTTCTTGTTTCCTAATTTATATATTTTAAGAATATTCTTTTTTGACTCACTGTTTTAGCTCCGTTTTCCAGCATTAAGGTGCATAGAAGTGTCAGGAGTAAGCATCCTTGCCATGTAGCAACATTTCCAGGGAAAACCTCCCATCTTCTCATCGATTATGTGATGAGAAGTGTGATTCCATACTCTCTCACACACACTCTGAGAACATATACACTAGGGGGCAAAGGCATGCAGTGCCAGAGAAAGCTCTGGAAATTGAACCAACTATGATGAGTTCATAAACAGTGGGTGAGATGTATGGAAGTTAATTGAACGCATTGTGCTTCTAAGGACCTCACACTGCTGACAGCTCAAATGAGAATGAGAAAGGGGGTCAAAGAGGCTGCAACAGGGACAAGAGAAACTCCCATGGGTTGAGAGGACCTAGAGGATCTAGAGGACCACCAGGAGGATCATAAGTAGAGTTGACCTGAGGTTCTGTTGTGTCACAGCACACACGACCACCTCTCCCTTTCCATTTCTAGTCCATGTGACATTTTCTCAGGCATTCTAGACTATCACATGACCTCACACTCCTTTCTTATATTGCTTCCCACAATTTTGAATCCATTGTCAGGGTAAAGAGAAGCTTCTTCAATCCCAACTGTTTCTCAATTCACTGAGAAGTTTTCTACCATATTTGGGTATCTACCTCAGGCTAGTCCCCTTGTTCTCCGAAGTTGAAATATTCTATTTAACCACTGGCTTCACACTGTTTTACCACTGTCTCCTGCTTTGTATATGAGCTAGAGTTTGTGAGTGACAGTTCATCAGAACCATTTGCAAGATAGAGAAAGTGAGAGAAACAGATGATGTTTCTATATATTATTGAACATCCCTTAGTAGTTCAGTGGACTGTAGGATCAAGGAAGTAAATGTAATACTGAATTTCAATTTTCATAAATATCTGTTTTGCAACCCTGTTTCATTCAGACTTCGACAGAGGCTTCTTCCTCCTGCAAAACAAAAATTCAGCCTCTATACTTGTTGCACTATTTTCATTTCAGATGAATAATGCTTGAAAAGTTTAACAAGGGTACATTGGCCTGCCCGTAATCCCAGCACTCAGAAGGCAGCAACAGGGGAATTCCTGGGGCAAGGTGGCTAGCTATGTTAGCTACAGTTTCAGAGAGAGACCTCTCCTCAGTAAATAAAGAAGAGAGAGATCAGGAAGACAACTAACATCAACAGTTGTCCTTCACACACACACACACACACACACACACACACACACACACACACACACAAACACAAAGCCCACACTTGCAAACACTAACATACGCATGCACAGTCTGTGTTGCCTTGGGTATCTGTGTGCATTATTCTTCTGTTCACAAAACATGACTAAGAATAACAGCACCTACCTCATAAAATTTGCTGTGAGAATAAATGAGCTAATATACATAAATGACTTCAAATAAATAGTACCTAGAAAACAGTAAGGGCGCAATAAAATACTAATTAGCATTATAATTACTACTGATGACTGAAACCACAAAAAAGTAAAAATTCATATAAAATATAAATCCCCAAAGAAATATTATGAAATGCATATAAGTAGTTTAGGGATTAGCATTTTAATGTCCTAATGTGTTTCTCATTATTTACAAACTTTAAAACTGAATTCATGGGCTGGAAAAACAGCTCAGTGATTAAGAGCACTGGTTGCTCTTGCAGAAGATCCTGCTTCTGTTCTCAGCACCCAATCTCAGTTCATAACTATCTGTAACCCAGTCCTAGAGAAATAATGCCCTATCGAGGCCTCCATGGGCTAGATATATTGGTGCACAGACATTTGTTCAGGAAAAACCCCATTGCACATAAAATAAAAAAATATTAAATTAATGATAATATCACTCCAGTTGTAGCACATTATGTCATTATTATGTTGAAAGAAAAGTTTAGCTGGTTTTACTGAAAACTGAACCTCAAAACAAAATAAGAAAAGGCCCAAGAAGAGACTGTGAAGGCTTCTGTCAGTGGATGTAGGAAGAGCAGCTTTATGTGCGCTGTGATGATGTAATGAAATAGTTTCATTAAAAACAAACAAACAAAACAGTTTTATCACTGCACCAGGTGTGTTGGTCCTTTATTATGAGTTTATGGAGATTTCTTTTAATCCAAAACCAAATATCATTCTATGGCTACATATGACATATTGATAATGTCTTTTTCATATCCTGTCAATACATTATGCTAAACTATGAAATCAGAATTAAGTTATCAGATGTGAATTTTCTAGTTAATAAATGAAAGCCTCATTCTTATCTTATGTAACTGATAAATTAACTTATTCCTATAATAAATCAAATTGCAATCACTCCTGGAC
This sequence comes from Myodes glareolus, assembly GCF_982192425.1. Classification (NCBI taxonomy): domain Eukaryota; kingdom Metazoa; phylum Chordata; class Mammalia; order Rodentia; family Cricetidae; genus Myodes; species Myodes glareolus. The sequence goes on from NC_142028.1 coordinate 14,146,916, forward strand.
CTACAGATCTGGACCAGTGAACAAGAGTGTTGACTGTTTTTGCAGAGGTCCTGGATTCTGCACCCACATGCTAGCCTATCCATCTACAACTCGAGTTTCAGGAATCCAGCATCAAAGGGGTGCCTTTGGGCATTGCATGCAGGAGGTACATATACATATATTCAGGTAAACATTCATACACATAAAGTACAATAGATAAGTATTTAATAAATAAATAAACCCTTAAAATTACTCTAAAAACATATAATGGTGTTGGCACAGAATAAACTTTAAATGATCAAATGGGTAATTAAGAAAAGAATATATAAAGGAAAATTAAAATAGTTTTAAACAAGTAAGATTGACAGCTAAATCTTACACTGATGACAGCTGAAATGTGGCTCCTATTCACACTAATTTCAGACAAAACATACCCATTTCTTCAACACTTCTTGGCACACGCAGTTAAGGACATTATGTGTTAATACAACCACTTATGACCTATTGTCACTTTCAGTATATCTTTTACTACTGTAGACATTGAAAGGATGCTTAAAATGTTTCTTTATATGTATTTTCCAGTTTTAAATAATTGCCCAGAATATAGAAATAATAACTTTTCTGTATCATCAGATTTTACCTCTGTCTTTTTCTAAATTCTTTTTATTTTATTTATTTCCCTGTATGCCTTTACTGCTCCTCCCTCAACTTTTCTTCTTCTAAGTAAATAAATAGAAAAGAAAAAAATCAGGTTTACAGTAAGTCTAAGATCCTTGACTTTTTACTAATATTGACAGGGCACCAAATTGAACTTTAAATTTGTGTTTCCAAATAAACACCTACTTACAAGGACTGCATTGAAAGGAAACTAATGAAATTCCAAGGTGCTCTGGGTGGTTGTTTTATTCTGATCGGTGGTAGATTGCACTATTGACCAAATGTCAGACAAGGAGCGATACAATGATTGAATAAAAGTGTATACATAATCAGAGCCGAGAACTTTGCCAGGACCAGCGTTGTTGCATTTCTCATAATGCTAAACGAAATGCTTTTTCTTATAGATATACATACCTCTGCTCTGAGTGCAAATGATATTTTTTTCTTTCTGTGCCCCCTCCTAATTTTAGTCGTGCCTTCTAGATAAAATAATGCAAGATGCCTTAGCTAGAGACACTGATGAAATATTTTCAGCCTAGATATTAATCTGTTATCAGTTCTGTAGGTGTGAAATGTGATGAAGATGACAGAGAATCATGCTCCACAGGCCTCAAGTAATTTGCACCGAAGATATTTAGATCTATCTTTGGGCACTGCAGATCAGTTATTATGGGAGGGGAAAAGCCCTGGGGGAGTCTACCTTGAAACATATTTCAAATGCCAGGGGAGTTGCATGAAAATTGGGTAATGAATGAAATTCTGATTGCAGAAAAATCACTTTGGAATGTGACTGCTGCAGCACACAGCTGCCCTGTATCAACCTTAAGCACTTAGCAACATGGGCTGAGTTGTGTGGTTCCTACCATGAATCCCAGTACTGATTTCTGGCTTATTCTTCTTGTTCCGTCAGTTGGTGATAACTAAATATTTGTGAAAGACCCCTATTGTTATATTTCTTTTAATTAAAAAATGCCAAGGTTAATTAATAATATATGATAGTCTATACAGACCTTATGGTAATTTCACCAAGGAAATTTCATATTCATCTTTAGAACTCTACATACATTGGAGAAGGATTCTTAAACTCTATTGCATAGTCCTCAACAATTATAAAGTAATACCACTTCCCAACAAGATTGTACTTTCATTTTTAACATCAAACTGGAATGAAGAAATGTCAAGATTGTTTCCTCCTAGAAAAGTTCTCTGAAATACTCAGAAACGGTTTACTAATGTAGCCAGGCGATTGTTTTGTACCCAGCCTTGTTTCTTAAGGAGAATAACATGGTTATTTACACAGGCAGGCATCTATTATGAATACAGGCATAGATCTAACGTTCACTCCAGCTGCAGGAGAGACTGCTCAGCAGTTAAGAGCACTCCCTGCTCTTCCTCAGGAGGCCCCAAGTTTGTTTCCCAGAACCCATGAACCTATGAAGGCTGGGTGGCTAACAACCACCTGTAACTCAAGCTGAAGAAGATATGTTGCCCTCTTCTGGCCTCCACAGACACTTGCATTCATGTTCACATATCCACAAACAGGCATAGACATTATAGATAATTTAAAAAGTAAAACAAATCTTTCAGAAGAAACCCACATCTGTTCATAAAATTCAATATATTAAGAATATGATACATCAAGCTGTGTGTGCTTTTAAAAAAAGAAAAAGAAAAAAATCTTTGGCCTGGTAGGCTTTCCTTCAGGACCTCAGTGGGTGGCTCTGCCATTAGCTTACACTTGGCCAATTGTCATTCTATTAAGAAGCATTCAGCAGGATGTGGTGGCACATAACTTTATGCTCATAGATCCAGCACTTGGGAAATAGAGGCACTAGGATTTCTGAGACTGAAGCAAGCATGGTATGTAGACTTAATTCCAGGACAGCCCAGACTGTACAGGGAAACCTTATCTGGAAACAGCAAATAAAGAAAGGAAAGAAGGAAGGAAGGAAGGAAGGAAGGAAGGAAGGAAGGAAGGAAGGAAGGAAGGAAGGAAGGAAGAAAGAAAGAAAGGGAGCCTTAGTAGACACGTCCCTACTGTTCTTTGCTTCTGTCAGCTCTTGCTGCTCCAAGGAACCCCAGTGTAGAAACTGAGTCTTTTTGTGTTTCAGGAGACCAAGGTATTTGAAACCGCTGCAGTGAGAACAGTCATTTGAGTTTATCCAGCTGTGTAGGAGATGATGCTGTGGGACATGTAACTTTTGAAATGTGAATGGTTTGTTTTTTTTTTCTTTTTTAACTTTGTAGAACACATGTAAGAGAAATGGCTACCAACCTGAGCTGGTATTGTCCTTAAACATGAAGTACACATCTTTTCTCTCTCATTTTTAAAAACTAGATTTATTGATTAATTTATTATTTACTTTTCTCTCCTATAATCCCAAAGGCAGGTTCTCCCCTCTCCTCTCCTCCTAATTCCTTCTCCCCATTCCCTCTCCCCCATATTCACTTCTCCTTTCCCTTCAGAAAAAAAGGAGACTTCCCAGGAGTCTGGCATGGCATATGAAGTTATGATAAGACTAGGCATATTCCCTCACATTAAGACTGGATGAAGCAACCCAGTAGGTGGAACAGGATCCAAAAAAAAAACCAGGCAAAAAAGGTCAGAGACAACCCATTCTCCCACTATTAGTAGTCCCACAAGAACACCAAGAGGCCCATGCAGGCTCCCTGATTGTTGCTTCAGTCTTAGTGAATCCCTGTGAGCCCAGGTTAGTTGATTCTGTGGGATGTTTTCTGGTGGTGTGCTCCAGCCCTCTGGCCCCTACAATCCTTCCTTGGCCTCTTCTACAGGACTCCCCAATCTCTGCCTAATATTTGGTTGTGGGTCTCTGTATCTCCTCTCATCAGCTGCCGGATGAAGCTTCTCTGATGACGATGAGGCTTGACTCAAGTCTTTGAGTATCAAGAATCATTTTATTCCATTGACTTTTTTTCAGGTTGTTTTTAGCTCTATCTTAGATCTCTGGGATATCCAGTCCCTGGTTCCTGGCCCTTTAAGCAGTGTCAGGCATGGGCTCCTTTTTATGGCATGGGTCTCAAGTTGGACCAGTTGCTGACTGGCAACTCCTCCAAGTTCTGGGCACCTTTATCCTAGCACATCTTGCAGACAGGGCAAATTGTAGGTAGAAGGTTTTGTGGTTGAGCTGGTGACCCAATATTACTATAGCCAACAAAACTTTCAATCATCATAGATAGGGAAAACAAGATATTTCATGATAAAGTCACATTTAAGTAGTATCTATTCACAAACCCAGTCTTACATAAGGCATTAAATGAAAACTCCAACTCAAGAAGGTTAACTGCACCCACAAAAATAAGGCAATAAATAATCTCACACCAGCAAAACCCTAAAGGAGGGTGTGCATGCACCTACCCCCTACACACGCACGCACGCACGCACGCACGCACGCACACACACACACACACACACACACAAACAGCACCAATAGCAACAACATAGTAATGGAGATGGGCAGTGGTGGCACACACCTTTAAACCGAGCACTTGGGAGGAAGATTCAGGTGGATAACTGTTTGTTCAAGGCCAGCCTTGTCTAAAGAGTGAGTCCCAGAACAAGCTACAAAGCTACACAGAGAAATCCTCTCTTGAAAAACCAAAAAACCAAACCAAAATAACATCATAATAACAGGAATTAACAATCATTTATCATTGATATCTCTCAATATCAGCACACTCAATTCCCCAATAAAAAGACACAGATTAGCAAAATAAATGTGAAAACAGGTAAGGTATTCTAATTAGTAAGATTTAGCATCCAAATTGGTGTGTGTGTGTGTGTGTGTGTGTGTGCACGTACGCATGCGTGTGTGTGTATGTATCCATGATCATGATGAGTCTGCAGAAAGACCTGAGACGGTTTCTTAAGCTTCTCAACCTAGAAAGACATTCCAGCACCAGAAGATTTACCATGAAGACATAAACAAAATAGATGTGCCTAGAGAGCTGGCAGACATGAACAACTCTGGATTTCAGAACCAAACTGAAGAAGAGCATAGACTGACTACGTCAGTTCCTGAGGGGAGAGCAGCTTGTAACGCCTGAGAATTAGGAGAACAATACTGTTACAGCAAAACTCAGAATATGAAAGCAAAATCTCTACAATAGCACTTAGATATAAGTATAACGGGTTAGGCAAGGATTGAAATGACATGTGGAAGTACCCTGGAGCATTCTATGCAAATGTCCTAGAGTAGGGCGTGGCTATTAGGTTCAAGGAACCAGAGAACAGGATGACTGTTAGGAAGTAAAGAGAAAGGAAATAATGGGATGCTAAGCCAAGAGTGGTGATAAGATTTTGACTCTAATTTCAACTGTTATCAGAAACAACACGTGTGAACTTAAAGAAAGGCACTGCTGGGAAGACAGCTATCTAACATAGTATAATTTAAACGTAAGTGTGCAATTCCTTTAGAAGAGATATGGGAGAGACTTTAGAAGATGAAAGGAGAAGATGGACACAAAGGGGGCTGCTGCAATGCTGTAGGTGGGAAATCACAACGACTTTAATGAAGATGGTGCTGATGAGTAATGTATGATGATCTTCAGATTCTCAACATCTTATAAGAGCACAATGTTGGGAGATGCTAATAAATTTGATAATGGGTGTGTTGAAATGAGAAGAAAATTTTAGGATTATATAAAAAAGCAGTGCCACTCTCTGACGTAATTAAAACTAAAACGAGAGATCTTTGTGAGTTTTTTTCACACAAAGTTAGAATCATTATTGTTACACATACAAGCATAGATTTCAAATAAGTAGCTGCGTACTTAACTCTAGATGTTAAATAGTTAGTAAGCAGATGCCACTTACAACTATCATTATGAGGGGCCAAGAATGGATCAGTATTTAAGAACATGGATTGCTTTCTCAGACCTGCCAACAGCTGCCAACACCTGCCAACACCCACATTTTGCATCTTACAGCTACCTATAAGTCCAGTTGAGGGACTTGTGCACCCTCTTCTGGATTCTTCCCACATCTGCACTGACACACGTACACATGTACACACACACACATACACATACACACACACACCACACACACAATGAAGTAAACAAATAAAAATCAAAATTAAAAGCTTAAAATAAATCCTTTAAACGGTTACAGTAAAGTTTTTAGCAGAATACTCATAGGTGGCATGGTTGCTTTGCACACATAAGATCCTTGGTTCATTGCCTGGTATTGCAAACACTGTGAAATGAGGAAAAAACAAATATATGTAGATGGAAGAGAAATGTTATTAGCCCTAACTTTTAAGACTTTCCAACACTGTGAGACTGAACTGATGAGAAATAACAAGCAAAGGAGATCAAAAAGGAGAACTTTGATATATCATCTACAAAAGATGATAATGTCAAAGAAGAAATTTCTAACCTCCTAGTATATTAATTATTGCTACAAATCAAATATCATGAGAGCTGAAAAGTTACCATTGGAGTAAGCAACATGGGACCAATTATAGGCATAGAAAGGAACATTGTTGATGGGTCCTGGGTGTGAACAGAAAAATGGAATGAATCTATGAGAGTTTCATAGTAGGGGAGACTGAATTTTAGACATAATTTCTCATGAAAGTTGACTAGAATAGAAAGAAATACAAAGAGAAGCTGTAGGGGACATGGGAACAAGGAAGAACTGGAGAAGCATAGTCTCAGAAGCTGAAGGTGCTTAGTGACTATCTGACAGTCTGCCTTTCATTTGCTTAACTTGTTATTGGTTTTTAATTAGGAAACGCTGACCTTTAGTGGTTCGCACATAGAAACCGATCATATGATCACGGTCAGACATGGGTTCGTGAGATGAACATCGCACTGGAGTTAGAATGCCAAAATCTGGCTCCAGGTCTAGTTAAACCATTGTGTTCTCGAAGAGCATCTACTTCCCGTCTATTTGATGAAGGCATTCACCAAGGCTTAGTTGTATAGTTTTTATGAGATTCAACTAACACCCCAGATACACACCCCCCCAAGATTGGATCATCTCATTATTTTAAACTTGATTTCTCACAAAAAAATTTTTTGCTTTTGTTTATTTCCTGTAAATACATTAATTTGTTGCCACTTTTCTTTTTGTATGACCATGCTTTCACACAATGAATGTGAAAATCACAGGATAGAATAACAGAATTACTAAAGAATTACAGAATAAAATCTTTACACAAAATATATTTACTATTTTTAAACATTATATTGCCTTGTCCTCTTGTTTCTGAAAAATGACAAAATTGATGTCTTTTTTCATTATTTTTAAGGCAAATGCAGTAATGTCTTAATGATTAGCTAAGACCTTGAGAACTTCACCCTCATTTAAGCCCATATTCTCATGTGGCAGTGTTGATTGAGCTTCTCTAGCAGTCTGAACAATAGACCTAGTCATTAGGCCTCCCAATTTTAAAAGCAGTTTTTCAACTTCTAAATCCCTTCTTAGATGATCTGTGAAAAGTGCCTTCCACACTCTGAGGAAGTAAAATGCAGAAATATTCACATTCATGAGACAATAGCTCCCACTGAATGCCATAAAATGAAATATGCTCTTTCAGTTTTTCTTTCAAAAGAAAAATTGCATAAATAATACATCTGGTCCTTGCAGTACCAAACAAGCACAATAGCTACTTTACAGCTTTCATCTAAATGAAGGCCATCTTTTTCATTCCATTATGGAACCCTTAATACAATATCACCCCTTCCGATTGGCCATGAGGCTCCAGACAGATGGCATCTTGCTCACTGCCAATCGAGGTGCTAATAGCACTGGGATGTGGGGTGACATCCACACAGTTTGAGTTATGAGTTGGTCAAAATTGAAAATTAAATAAATTTTCATAGATCTAGGCATACCTGATGGCTAGTTTTGATTATCAACTTGATAAAATAGAGTAACCAAAGAAGGAAGTCTCACTGAAAACTTGTCTAGACTATGTTAACTGGATTGGGATGATGAGCCTACTGTAGGTGACTCCACTCCCTGGAAATGGGATCCTGGGTTGTACAGGCATACAAAGCAAAATGAGAGCCAGCAAGCTTACAATGATAAACTGCTCTCTGACCTTGACTGTGGAAAGTATGTGACTTGTTACTTCAAGTTCCTGCCGCCATGACTTTCCTGAAATGATGATGATGGACAGTACCCCAGAACTGTGAGCCAAAAGAACCCTTCATCCTTAGGTTGCATTTATCAGATGTCTTAACCACAACAACTAGAAGCAAAGAGAGAAGGCACTCTCTCTTTCTTGGATAAATTCATGTAAGACTTTCTTTCATTATAGAACCCAAATCCACTTAAAAATCTGTGAATCAATGAATAAAATAGAAATTTTACACATAACGAACCTGACAAAGGATTTAGAAGGCTGTTGATAGATTGCTATGGTGATTTAGCTTTTTCCCAATCTGTGTCATAATATGGGGGTGGAGAGACCCAGTTATTGTTTTGATTAAATCTCTTTTTCTACCTGTTTTCAATGTAGACAAGAAAGATTTGTTTGGGGGAGGAATGAAAATAATGGCAAAATTAGATTTTTCTAATTACTCATAGATTTAAATTATCCTCACTGCTGTGGCCTCTGTCCCATGACAACAGACAATTGAGAGCTGGCTGTAATTGACGTATTAAGGCTGTCTTTTACTTAAGGCAAATAGAAATACACATTTAAACATTAGGCTTACCCTCTAGGTAATCAGAACCACATGGCAGATAGCCACCAAACAGAGGTTTAAAGGGATTTACTGATTTGGGATAAATACAGTGCTGTAGAGGGAAGTTAAAGAAAGCCCAAAGTAACCCATGGATAGCAGCTGGCACTGTATGGATTTAGCAGGACAAGATTTAATTGCCCATGAAAAGGAATTAAATAAAGCATTGTAACCTGTGATTTCTTAGCCTTTGTGTTGGTGTTTCTATTCCACAGAAGGGCCTTTTAACGGCTCTTTGTGTGATTAAATATAATCTTAATTTTATTGGGGTAATGTAAAATTACTGTAGAATGTGTGATGACTTATTCCAGGCTAAGAGAAAATGAGCCAAAACTTGCTACACAACACAAGCTATTTATACAATGGGGCTTCACTACATTATAAATGAAGTGGATATTGGTGGTAATAGGGATTTCCAACTTCAAACTGCTACATATACCAGCTGAGAGATCCTACAACAAGCCACTGGGTGTCTTGCTGTCTTGGGTTTCTTGTCTCCAAAATAGGAATCATATGTGTCCTACTAATATGTGGAAAGTGTCAGAGGAACATGTGTAATAAATACCCAAGAAGCCTTAGTTTTCAACCAGTATCTTAAATAACAGAGAAGCAAGGTTATTGGGATGAGGAAATGGCTCAACTGGTAAACCTGTGTTTGAACTTAAGTACCCAGGTTTTGTTTTGGTGTGTTTTGTTCAAAACATGAGTCAGTGGCAGACCTACCCAAGACAGGTAGACCTCCGGAGCTCATTGGTCAGCCAGTACTACAATGGCTAATTAGTGAACACCAGGTTCAATGGGAGACATTGCCTTAAAAGATAAAATAGATAATTAAATAAATAAGAACCTGAGTTTGGTCTCTGGCCTCCAGAGGCATTGACACACATGGCACATGAATCTATATGCTCACTAACATGCAAACACATACAACACACATGTACACACAAAAGAAAAATAAGTAAATTAGAAATAAAAGTTGTAAACAGTATTTTGGAGTTGTCAGCATTATATCTCAGTAAGTTTTTTTTATCACATTTAGTTATAAATTACTGCTATTGGGACTGAGTTAGATTTGGAGAATTTAAAATAGATTCAGCTTCTAATATTTGTGTTTGCTTTTATAAAAGGCAAATTAAAACACTGGCAAATGCCTTTTAATTTAATTTTTAATTCTTATCCCTTTAGAGACCACACATAAAATATTCATTTGTCTTCCATTTCAGTTTGGTAATATATGCTTAGCAATTAAGCACTTGATGTGCTAAGAGATAAAAGTATTTAGGTTAAATGTGAGTGCTTTGTAGAAAGCTGGTTTTGCGAGAACTAAGTTAGACTTCTTACTCTGTGGAAAGGGATGAAGCCAACTTCTAGTTCTTAGACACTTAAAAGTTCCATGTGTCCCTGTCCCCTTCAATACAATGCTGGCAGTAAAAATACACCTTAATTTTATCATTTAAAAACACAATGCTATGCAGTAAAAAGGCCTTTGTTGCTGCAGAATGTTGTCATTAGAATGGATTTCACATTTTCCAATCCTAACACTTACCATGACATCTTCCTGCAAAAACCATCCTTCAACAGAAAGTCAAATTAATATATAAATATGCAAATAAAAGCCATAGATTTTTCAAAAGCAGATTGGAGTAAAACATCAGTAACTACTATGAGCAATAGGTTTATAGAACTGTCAACACCAGAGCACCACTGGGTTTTCCTTGTATATTTTAATCTAATTTTATTTACAGTAGTTGGTTACTGTGTGTAAGTATATTATAATATATTTGGATTCCTAATCACTAGCATGAGAACTTGGTAGCAGATCAGACTAGAAGGAAATAGATAAGCTTATGTTTTTTTTTGTTTTTTTTTGTTTGTTTGTTTGTTTTGCTTAGGATTGGTTTTAGCTTGGCTATGGTTGGTTTGGGTTTGGTTTGGGTTCTCATTTTGCAGCCCTGACTAGCTTAGAATTTGTTACATAGACCAGGTACCATTGAAACTTGAAGTGGGATTACAGGCATGTGCCATCATCCTCAACTGAAGTTCTGGTTTTCTTCAGTGCGTTTATTCTCTCTAAGAACCGGATGGTTCATATGCTGAGAGTGATGTCTCACTGCAATAATTCCAATAGGCTACCAGTGACTGATGTTTTTCTGGGGCCCAATCCAGTCACATTGTGGGACATCCATTCCTTTGTCTCTGCCTGGAATTGACCATTTTATTGGGATCAAACAACCCTTCTACAGCTGAGCAATGACTGAGACAGTCATTGGTAACTTTACCTCTTGAATAATTTTCATATTTTTGAGAGGAAAAACCTTACTGTGTAAACAAACAAGACTGGCCTTAAATCTAATATCCTTTTCTGCCTTAGCCTCCAGAGTGCTAGATTACAGGCATACACATAATTTTAAATGAAGACACTATCACTGACTTATTGCAACAACCTGCTTCATGAGGCAACCCATAGTGCAAGATCTGGATTGGAGAGAAAAGTGGAAGTGAGAAGCAAAGGAGTCTTTATTTGTTTACATTTTCTGCATAACAAAAACTTTGCAACATCTGAAACAGGGTCCCTGGGCTAATTCCACCTTCACAAATCATTATAACTTATTGTTTAAATTAGTCATACTTCCTCAACCTAACACAATCAAAATTACTCCTCTCAAGAATGGTTCTACCTCAAGTTGGATGTATAAACAGAATTTATTTTTCCCAGTATAGGCATTGCTCTATATGAGGCTATAATGTACAGGTGTTGTGTTATAAATTAATGATATTAATTTCATGTGTAGTTTATGAAATGGAGGATGTATGCATATTTCAATATAAATTATAGAGTGTGATAGAGTTTTAGATGCTGCAGGTAGAGCTAACTTCATCTTTGCAAGCACTGCACATTGCGTTAATGTGCAATTAGTTTATCTTTATATAAAGTTTCCTTACTTGCTGTTTGCCTTGTGTCTATAAACTTAGATTTATTTGTATCACAGAAAGCCTGTACCAGCATGGTGATGACTCACTAGCCGTATCCCTGGAGCTCCCTGCTCCACTCCTAATTTTACTACCTGGTAAAACACCACAGGAGCTGGGTATGCTGGCTCAGACCTGTAATTCCAGCTACATTGGAGCCTGACATAGGAGGATTGCAAGCCCGAGACCTGTTTGAGGGCTACAGTGAGTTCAAGGACAGCCCAAGTAATTGAATGAGACCCTGTCTCGATATTGTTTGAATTATTTTGAATGTAAAAAGAGATCTGGAGATAGAGCTCAGTGGTACAGTGCTTGCCTAGCATGTTCAGAGCCAAAGATTAACATCCCTAAACTACACACACACAGAGAGAACTGGGATTTTGTCAGGATTTGACTGCATTATTATTTCATGGTGATATCTATGAAACAGTAAAAATGTTGTGCCATTGTTTAAAATGTGGGAAAATCAAAAGTAAGTTCTGACTTCTAAAGAACTAACACTGTGCAGTTCATGTATACTAATAACAATCATTGGAATGCATTGATGAGTAGATAGCATTATATAGGTGTATATGAACTAACGCTGTGCAGTTCATGTATGATAATAACAATCACTGGAATGCATTGATGAGTAGGTAGCATTATATAGGTGTATATGAACTAACACTATGCAGTTCATGTATGTGCAGTTCATGTATGATAATAACAATCATTGGAATGCATTGATGAGTAGGTATCGTTGTAAAGGTGTATATGAATGAATGCTGTACAGGTCTACTCTTTGGCCTCCAGAGGCATTGACACACATGTGCACATGAATCTATATGCTCACTAACATGCATACACATGCAACACACATGTACACACAAAAGAAAAATAAGTAAATTAGAAATTACTTATTAATTAAAACTCCTGACTATGTGTTCCCTTTACCATGACAATTAATGTCAGATTTTCTGTCTAAAGTCCTAATAATAATATTCTCTGTCTCGAGAAACTGCCGTCTACTCTTTCACATACAAGCAATATCTCATTTATCAAGGTTATAATAAATTATATTGTAAAGGGTAACATTATCCATGTCTGCCAAAGATAAACTAAATTAAATGGACAAACAGATTAGATATAAAGAAGGATATTAAGAGATTATGGGATGGCTTCCCTTGAGATCTTTACAAACAGGACAGATACCCATCTGTCTACAATAGTTTAGGTAAAGCATGCCTGAAGCCAGCAGGATAAAGCAGAGAGATAACTTCCAGAATTCTTCCCCGGCCGTTTTTCTTCCTAAGATTTCATTCTTCGCCCTCCATAAGTGCACTACACTAGCATCCTCTCAGCTTGCTGATGAAGCGTCTGCCTAGTATGAGTTTCTGGTTTTGTTTTTTTTCTTTTCTCTTTCTTAATGTTAGTAAACTAAAAGCTGTGACTAACACAATAAAAATTTTAAAATATCTGGGCCCTTCATTTATAAAACCCTGTGGCCAGACAGTCAAATTGTTAAGGATTTTAAAGCCAATTTTAAAACCTCTGTCATGTAAATTAAAAAAAATATATGTACAAAATACATAGTACAAAACTATGATATTCTTTAATACTAAACAACGGAATAAAACTCTTTAAAGAAATAGATACAACAATCATCAAAATAAAACTAAATTCACGTAGTAGTTACAGATTCAGTCTGATCAGCCTCATGTAGGCCTGAAGGGGGCAGAGCCTCAGGAGGCAATGAAACCAAGAGAAACCAGCAAGGGAGCGGCGCCCCCTGGAGGAGGGTGGTGGAGTGGCAGGACATTTGTGACTGCCCTGGAACAAAGGTGGGAACAACACACTTTCCTTTGAAATGTCTTTTTTCAGTATTGAATTATTATGCAGAAACATATCAATTTCTCCCTAGAAATTGATAATTACTTACTATATAAAGCTGACTGGTGGCTACTTTGTTACATAACAAAATTCAGATGTTCTCTTCTTAAAGCATCTTTTAAATTTCGGCTAATAGACTTTCCTGTAGTCATTCATTCACAGAAGCTTCTATTCTAAATGTTTGTGTCGCCAAGGACACCTTTTACTTGCTTGTAATAATATGACATTTTAAAGTAGTCTGATAATTTCACCAGTTCCATGTATAGGAGGTAGCTCTTTCTCTGCAACGTAAATGAGATGGCTTATGTAATAAATCTATCTCTCTATACCAACAGACCAATGTTGCTTACGTAGTAAATCTACCTCAGTATACCAAGTCGAGGATTTGCCCACCGTCTGGATTTCTGGGATAGTTTGCTATTCGTTTGGGTCAGAAGTAAATCTTGTTCAGGAATAAAGCCTTTAATACATTCAAGAATGTTTGTAGGGTGAGAAACTTAACAGCAGTGATTGGAACATTTTAGCTAACAAAACAATGTGAGGTGTTAATGACTGGAGAAAAAAAATGGCTCCCTATCATGCATGAATAGGGCATGTATTAAGAGAATGTCTATGAGCATGTGTTTGTGTGTATTAATGATTGACTTTTTATAACTTAGATTATCTGACTTAATGTAAACTTTTGCTAGCTTTTTGAGTACCGCATCAGAATGGTGCTTAGGGAAATATATGTAGGAATCATGACTCCAAGAGGCACAGATCTGTTCTTGAAATAAAATTTTTACACCTGATTTGCATTTATCAGAAAGAGAAAATAGATGTGTTTCACGTGCACATATATAGCTTATATCAGAGTCGACATGTTGCCATTTTATCACTGTGGGAAACATAGTAGAAAAATGAGTCAAAAGTGAATTGCTTTTTACTAAATCACTGTAATATTGATAAGCAGGTTATGTGGTTATCCATTAGCAAATGTAAGCACCCCTAACAGGAACTTACTAAGAAAGTAACTGAATATAAATAAATAATTCTTTTAACTGAAGTATTTATATAACATTTTGTTTTAAAGGTTCAGTTTTAAATAAAGAGGTATCATTATCAGGTATATGGCTATATTTTACTTTAATGAAGATGAGAGAAGATATCTACAATAATTTATGCACTGCTGTGAAACGTGTATGAAGTCAAAGGTGCTTACTGCCTTATCTTTAAATTAAACTCTAATCATTTGAAAAACTTTTGCCACCTTTTTTGATATGATCCAAGGAAAGAAAGTTTATCCTTGTGGAAGTATCATGCTTCTTACAGAAATCATTTGATATGTTTACATATATTACATTTTCATATAATTCAGATATCATTTTCTGGAAAGGATCCATAAATAAAAAATATTTTTAGATAATTCCCTTGTGGGGACCTCAATCACATTCTGTAAATCGTTAGCCCAGTTCACAAGAATAAACACCAGAAATGACATCAGTGTTTCTAGACTTTCACCCCACACATCCAACAGAGTGCCACAAAGCAAATGACATGTTGATGTCTTTGTGAACGATTCTTTTATTCCTTCATATTTCAGAGCAATGCAAAGCCTGAATCAAGTGATCAGAAGTCCTTTAAGACTGATAGTAAGTACATTTAGTGACATTTAAAACTGATGGGCATGGTAACCATTTTATTCTTGCGAGAGACAGGCATTTTAGTGTGCTCATTTCACCAGAGCCCACACTTGGAAACAGTGCCTGGCATGAGGTATCAGCAAAGACACAGGAGAATCCCTGTAGGAGCGACAGGGGAAATGGAGAGAGACAGATTCCTCCAGCCTGATCCTTCCTCATTCACTTCTAGTCACTGAGTGTATAAATTCCATTCCCCTCATACAGCTGAAGGGGGAAAACATGATTATCATATCATTCAAAGCTTGGCAACCTGAACTTCAGCTCAGTATACATTTTCCCTTTGTGAACTGACTTTTAATACTCTATTTCTTAACAGAAACATTAAATTTTGCATGATTAAAGACTTATTTACTCTTGCTTTGTTAGCATAGCTTTGCATCTGTAGTACAGCCATCCCTAGCCCACCGTGGCACAAGTGTCTCCGTGTTTGGTGAAGATTTAAAGTGAAAGGTGGCTCCTCACCAGATTCTAGAAGCCAGGTTTAGAACAACGAAAACCGTGGAGAGGAACTGCTGTGGCCCCTTCAGTCTTCCCACTCCACGTACTGCACTGTTTTCCGTAAGAGTGAGGAGTAGGAAGCTATAAATAGACATTACTAGAATTGCTTGGTTTTAGGATTTATTTAATAGACTTAGTGGGTAGCTAGCAGCAATGGGGGCAAAGGGAAGAATTCCTAGCAGACCAGAGCCCTGTAAAAAGGAAATAAAACGAATCTGTCACCCTAGTATCATAAAGACATACCTGAAATTGTTTCTAAAGCAAAAAAAAGCAAGGCAGGAAGGGCAGTTTCTCAGTTAAATTAATATAATTAAATTAATAAGAACCAATCATGGGTCTGGGAGAAGTCCGTGGAGGAGTCCTCCCTATCCCTGCTGAAGTTGTGGATTGTGATGGGTATGGATACTGGTGGGAGGGATTGAAGAACAAGAGTTATCATCGGAGCTCACATTGTACATGTGCGAAACTGCCAGAGACTAAGCTCAGCGAAGGTTACATAATAATAACACAGCACTAAGACAGTATTGTTGGAGTCATCAGCTCTTACCCAACTTAAGAGCCTATAGGAAATAACAGTGCCAGGGAAGCTTGGACATTTAAAAAAAAAAAAAACCAACCCTCTTTAGTATCATTATTATTTTTACATTCTTTAAGAGTCTTCTCTGTCTCCGATACATGTGCTTGACGCTCATCAGCACTAATGGGAATTAACAAGAAAATGGACCCTTAATCATTTATCTTACATTATAGGAAGGCATGATTTGCGGTCTTGATTAAAGTAGGAGCGGAACAAGATATAAGGATTTGATTCTCTTCTAACATGTCCACCGCAGTAATTCAACTGGAAAATCATTAGAAAAAAAATCTCCTTCTAGATCCTTCCGTGCTGGGATCAGTACAGAAGTGAGTGGACAAAGTGACGCAGAATCATGAAAGGCGCTCAGAAACCGGCGATTTACCAGGGTAGACACCATTCGCCATCCCTTCAGCGTTCATTTAGCACATGTTTGGTGTACATTAGTTATTATGTTGTACTCAAAGTGAAAACTATTTATTTGTGCAGAGTAAGTTCAGGAAAAGTGTTTTGACCTAAGGATTTTAGACTTAATACTTTTAGGAAACCTTATTATTGTGTGGCATGTATTTAAAAATTCAAGCTGAGAGCAACGCTAATCTATGTAAGCACGCTTCCGGCAACACCGAGTGTGTGATTTTTGGAGCAAAGCAAACTGAAATCTGAGGATGGCCTGCTTGTCTTGGCGCCTGTTATCTGAGACACCCGTCCTCGCTGTGGGTTCTTGCTGTCTTTATCTGCACTGTTTTCCTCCGCAGAAGGGTGTGTAGTTCACTTCCCTGAAGGCTTGTCTGCGCCTTTACAGCGCCTCCCACCTTCCAGATGCCACATTTCTAACTGGATCTTGCATTTCATGGTCTCTCACTATGGGGGGTCACAGAACAATCACCTTAGGGAAAGAATGCCACTTTAGATGACCATGATTTGGTGATCCAACTTCATTTGTTATTTTGATTAATTGAGAGATAGTTATGTGACATGACTGTACTTAATTCGTTGATCTTTAAGTTGATTAAATCAAAGAGTGATTTTTTTTTTAAAGAAGCAAGAATATTCTTTATATTCCCCTTCTGGAAATTTTGTTGCTGCCAAAATCACAGAAATTTAACTCTCAGGAAGGTACCTGTAAACTATTATAAAATGATGTGTTTTGTCTCATTAAGAGATTCAAGAAAATTAATTTAACCTTAAAAATAAAAAAACAAATACCAATAAATAAAGCAAAATATAATAGAAAGTTGAATATTTCTTCACATAAATAGTGCAATCATTGTAAACTCAAACATTGTACTTATCATAGAAACAAAACCACAAAGTATTTAGTAATATATTTAATAAGAAGCATATATTTGTCAAAATAATGTTACAACTTTGACTGAGGAAATTGTAAGATAAGTTGAAATAACATGGTAACAAACCTTTCACCTTACTGAAAAAAAAGGTAGCTTAAATGTATCAAATATCCCTGTTTTTTATACAGCTAAGATGAGATCTTTAATAATTTTAAGTCTTCCATTACTAGATTCATTTCAGTAATAATCCAAAAAACAGTGGGTTAAAGAGGCTAGAAAAAATATAATTTTAACAACACTATGATATTAATTTCCATAAACTATATACAGTATGAGATATACTTAATCAACAATAAATAAAATATTTGATTTAAAATAATACAGCAATAAAATATATAAATTTGACCATGCAAAATTATGATATGCTGAATGGCATGCATAAAAGTTCCCATAGATATTATATTGCATGACAAAATAAAGAAAGCACAAGTTAGAAACTTGGCAATTGCTGCTAAGATTTATGTGTCTGATTCAAGGTCTTGCTAGTTGTAGGAGGTTCTTCTGTCTATGTGTTGCTTCCATTAATGAATAAAGAAACTGCCTTGGCCTGTTGATAGGGCAGAACTTAGGTAGGTGAGGAAGAAGACAGAACTGAATTCTGAAAGGAAGAAAGAAGAGTCAGAGAGACGCCATAGAGCAACCAGAAACAGACACTGGAAATTTTACCCCGTAAGCCACTGCTATGTGGAGATACACAGATTAATAGAAATGGGTTAAATTAATATACGAGTTAGCCAATAAAAAGCTAGAGCTAATGAGCCAAGCAGTGATTTAATTATTACCATTTCTGTGTAGTTATCTCGGGGCTAAGCTAGCCGGGTGGCTGGGACAAACAAGCAGGCCCTCCTTACAACAGCTAGCAGGACAGGCTAAGCAGGAACTTGCTATATAGCCCGTGCTAGCCCAAGATTTTTCTTGCTTTATTGCTCATTGCTTAGGGGGTGGGGTGGGGCAGACATGTGCTGCTGTGCTTAGCTTATAACAGGCATTTAAACAAGCTAAAAACTAGATATAACTAAGTCCTGAGAAAGATAGTAAATGAAGGGAAACAGTATTGAGGTAGCAATAGATCTATATTTAACAAACAAGAAGATGTATAAATAAAAAAGTAATAGGTCGTAGAAGTGAAAGTCCTCCATTAATGAGTCTGTGCAGCAGAAATCATGATATTAACAATAAGAAAACAAAGTATAATTTTAACACTAGCAAATGGTGAATATTGCATGTGACAAGACATTGTGCTAAGCTAATACAAAAAAGAGAAATTTAGAGCATTTAGCAAAAACATGGAATATCTATAAGAGAAAATGAAGGATTAACAATTATAGGAAGAGCTAATCTTGATAAGAAAGCATAATATAAAAATTAAAACAAATTCTTATATTTAGTTCATTGTAAAAGAGTTATTTAAATAATAACGCATAGAGATATCATTTAAATAATGTACACAGAGGTGTAATTGTTTGATAAATTGGTATGAATTTATCATAATATGGCAGTCATTACGCCGATAATTTCATGTACATTATTATATTTAGTTAATAATTTCACAATAAGGAAATTAACTTAAAAAGATAACTAAATTCCCTTAAAAGTTTCACAAACAGTTGTATGGCAGTGGCGCATGCTTTTAATTCCAACACACAGCAGGCAGAGGCAGAGGCAGAGGCAGAGGCAGAGGCAGAGGCAGAGGCAGACACAGATGCAGACGCAGATGCAGAGGCAGAGGCAGGCAGATCACTGAGTTTAATGCCAGCCTGGTCTATAAGACCTAGTTCCAGGACAAGCTCCAAAGGTACAGCGAAACCCTGTCTCAAAAACCAAACAAATAAAAAGTTTCATGAAGAGACTTGTGTTTCTCAGCTAGTTATAAAGATGTGAGTAATTATACATGTACATTATAACTCTCGTGATGCATATTTTAAAATGTCTTTTAACCTAAACATATAAGAAAATATTCAGTATAGAGAAAGAGAAAAAATATATAATGTCAGGCTTCTTTCAGTGAGTGACATTTTGTACAGTAGGAATC
The DNA here is from genome assembly GCF_982192425.1 of Myodes glareolus. Taxonomy (NCBI): domain Eukaryota; kingdom Metazoa; phylum Chordata; class Mammalia; order Rodentia; family Cricetidae; genus Myodes; species Myodes glareolus. The sequence goes on from NC_142028.1 coordinate 14,166,245, forward strand.
TGGGATCAGTTTTTGATTATACATGTTTTGAAATAGCTAATAAATGTAGACAGAACAATACAACAAACTCTGATAACCTTCACCCAGACAGGATACACACTGCTCCATTACTTTAACTGTGCCTTAATCTGCTGCTATTTCAGTCAGCATTTATAATTCTGCAGTTACCTGCCTGCTTTCTGGTAGTGACACAGCCACTCTGGCTGTAGCCTGGTGAGAATTCTGTTCCTGCAGGCACCAGATTTGCCACAACCTATGAAGGTAGCTTGAGCTAAATCTCTACATTATATTTATAAATAAGACTTGAGGATCAAAGGCTGGGACAAAAGACTGGTAGCTCAGAGAGGTTGAATAGCAACTAACTAACCTTCTCCCTTGCTGGAGTTTCCCTAAGAGAACCTTCTGCTCCACCAAACAAAAACGCCATACCACTCAAAATCCTTCCCTACTACTCACAGTGCTTCTCTCCATCTCTTCCAGGTGCCCGCTGAGGCTCTATGATTGCTTTCTGCTAACTAGTTGCTAACTCAGCCTCCTGACCCAAGGTTAATTTTATTTAAGCAATGCAAATGCAGACTTGCACACTGTGATGGAATATCCCCTAGCAACTCCCTCTGTTCTCTCATATCATTCTGATACAATTTTAAAACTTGTGTAGTTTTACTTTTGATTACATTAATGTATCTCTGAAGATAAGGACTTTTAGTAACTTAACATCATATTTAGACCTAACATATGATAATATTTCTTAATAATTTCAAATAACTATCAATATTCAAATTCCTCATAATGGGTTTGTTGTTGTTTGTTTGTTTTGCACACATTTTGATATAGAAGCTCATAAATGAAACTCAGATGATGTGTCATTTAAATATTAAATGATCTACTTCAAGGTTTTATTACTAGTGGCATCCTGGGATTAACACTGCTGTATTGGACCATTCCATATGAGAGGAATGAGTGGTAAGCCTCATCCATGGCCTCTGTCCACCAACTATCCACAATGTCCAAAGCATCTTCAGGCTGTGAAGACAGTGGAATAGTCTGTGGTTGAGAACCACTTCCACAGTCTTACTCTTCTCACCAACGCCCATTGTGTTCTCTCTCTTTGATAGGTGAACTGCTGTAGAATTTGGAGGGTTTGTCCTGTGGTAGATCCAAGCTTGACTTTGTGAATGTCATCTTCACACGCACACATTCTTTCCTCCTTGGTATTTATATAAAGTTCCAAACCCTTTAATATAGTGTAGTGATTCACAACTGTAAAATTATTTTTGTTCCTGATTTATAACTGTAATTTTGCTACTGTTGTGAATTATAATGTAAATATCTGTGTATTCCAATGGTCTTAGGCAACCTTTATGAAAGTTTGATCCCTCAGGGAGTTGTGACCATAGGTTGAGAACCACTGATTTAAACTGTCTGTTCATTTTAGAGGACTGATCACATCATAGGTGACTGGAATGATTCTTACTTCTGTTTTACTCTTCTGCTTCCTTGAATCAGTCGAGCCGTTTGCCATTAGGTCTTCATGTCTGTCAGCTGATCGCTGATATCTTTCTTGGGTTAAAGTTCTACTCATAATTTGTCTTTAAGTTTACTTTTCAAAGGATACACAGGCTCCTGGTGATGTTTTCCTGCACATATATATAGTACAATGTTTAGGTTGTGATTAGTGTATCTTCCTCCTCGTAAACTACTGAGCTGTAAAGAGGCCACTTGTTCATTTCCCAGCTGCCTATACTTCCAAAATAACCACACAGAAACTGTATTAATTAAATCACTGCTTTGCCAATTACATAAGCATATTTCTAGCTAGCTCTTACATCTAGAATTAACTCATCTTCATTATTTTATATTTTACCATGAAGCTCGTGGCCTACCAGCAAGGTTTCAGCATGTCTGTCTCTGGTGGCAGCTCCATGGCTTCTCCCCTGACTCCACCTTCCTTCTCCCAGCATTCAGTTTAGTTTTCCTCACCTAGCTCTATTCTACTAACCACAGGCTCAAGACAGTTTCTCTACTAACTATAGGAAGAGGCCACTTGTTTTTCCCAGCTGCCCAGAACCAAAATAATCACACAGAAACTGTATTCATTAAATCACTGCTTGGCCCATTAGCTCTAGCTTCTTATTGACTAACTCTTATATCTTACTTTAACCCATTTCTACTAATCTGTGTATCACCATGTGATTGTGTCTAACCGGCAAGGTTCTGCATCTGTCTCTCGCGGCTCCACAGCATCTCTCCATAGCATCTGCCCTTCTTTCTCCCAGTATTCAGTTCTGTCTTGCCTGCCTACAAAAGTTCTGCCCTATCAAAAAGCCAAGGCAGTTTCTTTATTCATTAATGGTAATCACAGCACACAGAGGAAACTCCCACATCAACTAACCAATGATATTCACAGCATAGGGAGGGGAATCCCACACCACCTCCCCTTTTCTGTTTAAACAAAAAGGAAGGTTTTAACTTTAACATAGTAAAATTATATAAAACAATTATCAAGCAAGAATTACAGTTACAATGTTTATATCTCATAACAAAGGAAAACTATATTATTGCTATCTATTCTTCAACTCCATTGAAGATCCGAGAAGGAATATAATTTTACTTGAGTAAGCAGAAAGTGCAAACAAGTAACTTTCAAAACAGCAACAAATGACAGAAAAAACTGGCTACCTGGGCAGTCACCCAAAGTATTATTTGCAATATTGGAGTAACCCACTTTGGCTAAGACCTAGAATAACTGACAGGCCATTTTCAGTGGCAGGAAGTTTTTCAGAACTTTCTAACCCTGTCTTGGCAAGATTTGACAATTTTTTTTCTTGTATCCTGCTTGTCCAGAGTTCCTTTTCAAGCTTCCTTGGGTTTTATGTGGATATAGTCAACCACACAGGAGCACCAGTTTTAAGAAGGAGGCAGCTTGTTCGTTTCCCAGTAGCCCAGACTTCCAAAATAACCACACAAAAACTGTATTAATTAAACCACTGCTTGCCCTGTTAGCTCTAACTTCTTATTGGCTAGCTTTTACATCTTAATTTAACCCATTTTCACTATTTTACATCTTACCAAGAGGTTTGTGGCCTACTAGCAAGGTTCCAGAGTGTCTGTCTCAAGCAGTAGCTACATGGCTTCTCCCCAGACTCTGCCTTCTTTCTCCCAGCATTCAATTTAGTTTTCCTTCCTAATTCTATTCTACTCTATCATGAGCTCAAGACAGTTTCTATTTTAACCAATGGTATTCACAGCATACAGAGGAGAATCCGACATCACTACTCTAATTCAAACCATGAACTGCCTCTCATCTAGAGCAATGCTACAGTCTCTGTACTGAGTTTTCTTCTGATCTTCCCACCTCTTCTGTAATTCACCTTCCCACAGATGCCAGGGAGGACATTCAAAAATGCTTGTCTAGCTATATCAAGTGTATTCTCACACCTTGTGAACAGTGAAGACTCTTCATTGGATATTGCTCATTAGATATTACCCTAAACTCCCTTGGGATATCTTATGATTAGACTCAAATGCCTTCATTGACTCAATCCTTCTGCCTTGTTTTTATAAACTTGCCTCTACATTTTCTTTGTGCATGATTCATGGCTCATAAACCATGCTTAGTCTTTCTGTGTTTAAAATTTTGCATAAATATTAGCTAGGTTTTGAATGTAAAATGTCACCAATAGGCTTATATTCCTGAAAACCTGATCACCAGCTGGGATGCTGCTGTGAAGGTTATGGAACTTATAGTAGCCTGGTAGAAGGACAAGGTTCACTAAAGGAAGGTCTTGGGGTTTCTATAGACTGGCCTCACTTCATGCATGTTCTCTGCTTTAGGACTGTGTATACAATGTGAGACACTGTCTCATCTCCTGACATCATGTCCTACTACCATAGTATGGCTTTGAGTCTTCTTAAACTATAAATCAAAATAAACACATTCTCCCATCTATTATTTCTTTGTCAGGTGATTGGTCACACACCGCAGTGAAAATAGTAACTAATGCAGAAGCAGAGTCTCTGTTACTTTCAATTTACTTTTTACATTTGTAAAAGTTATCATTTGTAAGTTATCATTTGTGAATTCTTAAACATCTGTACATTTACTCTATGGTAATCTATTGTTTTATAAACCACTTGATTATTAATAGTTGGCATGAAGATGCTAAAGAATGCTGACATGTATAATAAATTTAAGCTATAGAAAACTGATTTATATCACAGGAATTAAAGAATAGGGCTAAAAAACCAACTACATCACTGGTGATTTATGTATTTTCATTCTTTTCATTTAAAATTCTTAAAAGATGCCTTAATTTGAATAAAATTAGTTTTTTAAACTTGCCACCTATCTTCCTTTCTGAGCCAATGATTTCTAAGCAATCTTCAATTTTATACTAGCATATCAGCAAATTTTAAAAAAATACCAATTTAAATCTTTGTATAATAAACATTAGTCAATTACCACATCTGGTGAGAGGTAACATGTATTTTTTAGCAAAAGAAAATAAGTGATAAAATCTGGAACAACTTCAAGAATTAAGAAATCCTTATTTTTAAAAATATAAACACATTCTCTTCATTTATTAAGAAAGATATTGTGGTCAATAATCAAAGTCTAAATGAGGAAAATGTCCTCACTAACTATTCTAATCCTTTAATGCAGAAATTTCTTTAGGCAACATGACTTTAATTTCTCATTATTTTCTATTTGTAAGTTTAGCAGTTAAACAAGAAAATGAAGGCATAAGTGACTTTGGGGAAAAACAAAGGATAAGATTAGCATCAAAAGAAGAAGCTACTGCTACTTATAAATTTGAAATGTAATAAAATAAATGTATTAACGAACAAAATAAAATATTAATGGCAGAGATAAAAGAAAAGGCAACCACAGCTTAAGAATTCAGTGGTTCTCTAGTCATTGGAGATATATAAAAGCAGTAAAATGTTGTTCAAATAGATGAATTTGAGATTATAGTATGATAAACTTATGATTCATCCTGAGTTGTTGATAGTATCTATCAAATCTCATGTTTTATTCATGTGTTGGGCAATCACTATTGACAATTAATACCTACTAATTCCAGACTTGTTGACTTAAGAACTCCTTTCATTTGCTTAGTTTTATTTGATTTACAGAGAAGACCTTTGTAAACCAAATACTTAGCCACATGCTTAGACACAGGAAAAATGTGTAGAGGTATGTATGCTTTAAGAAGAACAGAGATTCTAGAATTGTGGGAGACATGGATGACATATAAATACATGATAAATGGCACCAGAATAGATAGAATGTATATGACAAATGAATGGATAGATGATAAGTAGATGATGAACATAGATAGAAATATATGGCAGATAATGTCCTGGTTAGGGAAACCATTGCTATAATGAAACACAACAGCCAAAAACAAGTTGGGAAGAAAAGGGTTTATTGACTTTTCCTTCCACATCATAGTCCATCACTGAAGTAAGTCAGAATGGGAACTTACATAGGCCTGAAACCTAGAAGCAGGAGATGATGCAGAGAACATGGAGAGACGCTGCTTGCTGACTTACTCCTTATGACTTGATCAGGATGCTTTCTTACAGAACCCAGGACCACTATCCCAGAGACGGTCCCAATCACACTTGACAGAACCCTCCCCCATCAGTATCTAATTAAGAAAATGCTGTAAATGCTTGACTACAGCTCAATCTTATGGAGGCATTTTTCAATTTGATTCACCCTTCTCTATGATGACTCTATCTTGTACTAAGTTGACCAGTTAAAATTAGGTCAGCACAGATAATAAGTGGATGCATGAATAGATGAGAACAGAGAAGTTGGTTGTAGATTGATTGATAGACAGAAGTTAAATAGAAGAATGGATGTGTGGTAATATATGAGTAGATGGTGGTCGGTTAATAGATAAATAGTAGATGAATGATGTAATAAACAGTTTCAACTGTCAACATTACACGATCTAGAAGCAACTGGAAATAAAGATCCAATGAAGGACTGTCTACATCAGGTTGACTATAGGGATTTGTTCTGGGTGTGGGATTGTTGTGGGAAAATCTAACTGTTCAAGGGCAGCACCCTTCCCTGGACTTAGGTGCTAGATTATACAAGAATGGAGAAAGTGAGGTGAGCATCAGTCAAGTGTACACATTTATTCTCTGCTCTTGACTGCCGATAAGATGTGACTAGCCCCCTCAAGCTTCTGCTCTATCATCTGGATCCTGAGGCATGAACTCACATCTTCTGACTTAGTGGCAAGTGCCTTTAGTCATTGATACACGTTGCAGGAGCCTGGGAGGAAATGTTGTCCAGTAACTCTGAACATATTTCTTTCTTCATCACCATTCAAATAAAGCAGGACCCCTATACATCCACTTTGTTCCTTACCTTGTCTATTTCTATGTCTTCCATAGTGTTCTTTCCAAATCTTTGTGAGAATTTAATCATGTCCAACGTAACATATTTTCTCTTATAGATCATTTGTGTTATATCTAAAAGCCCATCAACAACCCTCAGACAGGTAGACTGTTTCGTGTGGTATCTTCTGAAAGCTTTATAACGTTGCTTTTTACATTGAAGTCTATGATATACTTAGAGCTAGTTTTTGTCAGTTTCTGGGCTGGTTTGGGGGAGGATATAGATATCTAATTACTATAACATGTTTTTTTTGAAAGGACAATCTTTTTACTATCAAACTGCTTTAATTACTTTATCAATGATAAGGGCACCATGATTTTGTCTCTCTTTTCATTGTGACCATTTGCTTTGGTGATGTTTACCTATGACAGAGTGTTGTATTTTTATTCATATAATAAACCTATTCAAATTGGATTCATTCTTTTTTGACCTTCTGTAGTCTTGATTGCTTATTTTTACATTTGCATATAAATTGCAGAATCAAAATGTCAGTACACAATTAAATCAATAGATGGGATCCTGACTTGGATTGGGATCCTGATTTGGATTGCAGGGATATAGAGCTCAGGTTGGAAGCTGGCAACCTTGCTCCTTTCCCTGCATATGAAATACCTCTCTATGGACCAACGAGATGGCTCAGTGAGTAAAGGTGCTTGCCGGCAAATGTGGCAGCATGAGTTCAGCCAAAGGTCCCATAAGGTAGGAGAAAACTGGCCTCCCCTCAAGCAAATGATTCTCTCTCTCTCTCTCTCTCTCTCTCTCTCTTTTTCTCTCTCTCTTTCTCTCTCTCTCTCTTCCATATAAACACACAATCACACACAAAATCACACATACTCTCTGACACACAATTTTAAAATTTTTAATTTAATTGTTTAAATTATGCCCTTAATCAAAGAATTCAGGGGGCAAAGGCAAGCTGAGCTGAGTTCAAGGTCATTCTGTTTTAAATTACAATTTCTCAGCCAGCCAGAGATACATAATGAGACATTGTCTCTACTAATATTAGTTAATAATGATGATGAGAATAGTAATAATAACATTTGCCAGGCAATGAAGGCACACACCTTTAGTCCTGGCACTCAGGGAGGCTGAGGCAGGTGGATCTCTGTGAGTTTGAGGCCAGCCTTGCCTACAGACTGAGTTCCAGAACAGTCAAAGATATATAGAGAAACCCTATCTCCCCAAACCAAAATAATAATAATAATAATGAGAAGAAGAGGATAAAAAGATGGATGATGACGATGATGATGATGGAGGAGGAGGAGGAGAAGACAAAGTGATGAAGAAGATGATGACAATGAAAAAGAAAAGTATCTCTGCCTGGATTTATCTCTTACATAGATTTTCATTTCTAGATAATTTATGCTTTTCTTGTTGATGACACGGTATTACATTTTATATTTAGTACTGCAGTTGTTCTTTGCTGATGTATAAAAAGGCATTAGCATTTGTATTTAAGCCTTTTGTCTGTCAAGGTTACTGTTTCTGGGTACTTGCTGCTGTCATGGCTGTTGCTTAGGGCTCTTTGTTCTGACTTTTTGAGATGTTGAGACACACAATCAATCATGTCATCCTTAAACAATTTTGTTTCTTCCTTAATGATGTGTTTCTTTTTCTCTATTTTTTTCTGTCTACTAAATTAGCTGGAACTTTCAGGAATAGTGAAAAAAGAAACCCTTGTCTTATGGCAGTTTGTGAAATAGCATCCTCTTTGATGCCATAAAGACAATGGTGTTATTGTAAATCATATCTGTACAGATGCAGAAATGTCCCCTCTATTCCTAGTTTGCAAGTTTCTCTCATAAATGGATGCTGAATTTCTAAAAAAGTTTTTCTGTATCTATTGTTATAATCATATAAATTTTATTTGATCTTCTTTCAATGTGATTGATGATGACATTAATTGATTTTCAAATTTTGAATAAGTCTTGCAAGCATAGAATAAATATCTCTGTTTGTGGTTTATACTTATGTTTTTTCATTGTCAACTTTAAGTAATTTATCATAGAGGTTTTTGAAAAATCAATTATTTACTCATTAAAGTTGACCTCACAGAAATAGTTTAAAAATATTCCTTACACTCCTTTTTTCTTAAATATACCCTAAGGATGTTTCATGCTCAATTTCTTACATAGTTGATAGAATATTCCTGCTAAAGCATCTGAGCCTGCTGCCTTCTGCTTTGGAAGGTTATTAATGTATTCCATTTCCTTAGTAGACATGGCCTTCTTTAGTTACCTGTTTGACTTCATTTGAAGTTTTATAGGTTGCATCTTTGGGAGATTTTGTTCCGTTGCCTAAGTCCTGTAGAAAGGGGGATATATTCTTCAATTCCCTTCTAATATTTGTGGGGTGCTAGTGATCATCTCACCTTCGTTTCTGGTCTTAGCAATGTATGTGTTCTTGTTGTTGTGCTTAGTTTGTTTGCTTAGAGGCTTGCCAATGTCATTGATGTTTTAAAAGATCCACATTTTGGATTCATTCATTTTCTATTGTTTTCGTGTTTGACCGTCACCAATATTATTGTATCTTTTAACCTACTTGCCAAACTTTTTATTGCTTTTTCTTTATATTTGAGAAGCTTATGTTGTTGACTTTATATTCTTCTTTTCTCATACCCTTTCATATTTTCTGTCATATTTACTCCAAAATACTTGAAACATTTTTGAGTGTTTTTCTTCTAATCCATATATTATTTCAAGTTTCTTGTCTAACAACCCAAAGAAATTTCTAATGTCTATTGAACGTTGCTGTATTTAAGAGTTTATTATAAATGGTTTCTGGTTCTTACGTTTGTATTTATGTGTTGTATGGTCTGTCATTCGTCTTAGTAAATGTTCTATGTGGCTATATTTGGAAATGTAGTATTTTCTGTTGTTAAATTAAGTAATCTTAAATACTGATTAGATGAAAATCATTAATATGTTATTTACTATATTATGTATTTACTAATATTCTTCATACTGAATGAGTATCTTACAGATAAAAGAATTTTGAAGTCAGTTATAACAATACATTTTCCATTTCCTTTTTGGAATTTTTTCCAATCTTACCTCATACATTTTGAGACTTTCTTGGTAGGTACATGCTCATGAAAATATACTTCTTTTCAGAATTAACACCTGTGGCAATATATAACATTCTTTCTATTTTAAGTCCATTTAGTACTTTTAATTAATATTTTAGAGCAAAAGCAATGACTATCATTATGGCATTTTATATACTCACAATTTTTTATGTTTTTTTATTAATTTATTTATTTGTTTATAAAAATTTCCACTTCCTCCCCTCCTCCCCATACCCTCCCACTCCCCCCACTCCCTCTCCTCCTCCATCTCCAGTCCTAAGAGCAGTCAGGGTTTCCTGTCATGAGGGAAGTTCAAGTTCCTCCCCTCTCCCTCCAGGTCTAGGAAGGTGAGCATCCAAACAGACTAGTATCCCAGAAAGCCAGTACATGCAGACAAAACAAGACCCAGTGCCATTGTCAATGGCTTCTCAGTCAGCCCCCATGTCAGTCACATTTAGAGACTCCGGTTTGATCACATGCTCGTTCAGTCCCAGTTCAGCTGGCCTTGGTGAACTCTCATTAGATCAGTCCCCTTTCATCAGGGGGTGAACGCAACCCACACGGTCCTGATTTCTTTTTTCATGTTCTCTCTCCTTCTGCTCCTCATTTGGACCTTGGGTGCTCAGTCCAGTGCTCCAACGTGGGTCTCCGTCTCTATCTCCATCTATCTATCGTCAGATGAGGGTTCCCTCTAGTCCTGCCTTTCTTGCTCACGTTCTCCCTCCTTCTGCTTCTCATTTTGGACCTGGGGAGTTAAGTCCAGTGTTCCAATGTGTGTCTCTGACTCTATCTCCATTCATCGCCAGATGAAGGTTCTATGGTGATATACAAAATATTCATCAGTATGGTTATGGGCCAAGGCCAGTTCAGGCACGCTCTTCTCTGCTGCCCAGGGAACAATCTGGGGACCTCTCCTTGGGCCTGGGAACCCCTCCAGAATCAAGACTCCTGCAAACCCTAAAATGGCTCCCTTAGTTGAGATATAAACTTCCCTGCTCCCATATCCATCCTTCCTCCCCCCCATCCCATTCCCCCAAGCCATCCCCAATCCTCCCCCTCTTCCTACTCTCTAACCATCTCGACCCTTACTTACTCACAATTTTACATACGTTTAAAACTAGATTCTATATGTGAGAGGGAAAATAGCATTATTTGTCTGAGTCTGTTTTCTCTCACAATACAAAGACCCTTAGTTACATCCATTTCCCTGAAGATGTTATTCTTCCTTGTGACTGATCCTTACCCACTCTCTCCCTCTTCCTCTGAACCTTTCACCCCAGCCCTATGGCATTTTTTCTCATTCATTTATTTATTAATTGACAAATAAGCGGGGACCAAACCTGGGAAATTTTTGAAAAGTGCTACAATGAACCTAGATGTGTAAATATCTTCTTCATGCCTAAAGTCACTGGGGTGTTCACAAAGGTGTAGTATAGCTGGGTCACTTGGTGCTTCTCTGCTTTCAGTTTCTAAGGAACTTCCTGTGATTTCCATCATGTCTGAAGACATTTGCATTCCCAACAGCAATGTCTAAAGTTTCTTATTTCTGTATACCTTTGTTCATATTTGTTTTTGTTTCTTTATTTGATGACTTCCATTCTGACTGGGACGAAATGGAGTCTTATTCCAATTTTAATATGCACCTCAAGGACAGTTAAATACATTAAACTGTTTTCATGAGTTTAATTTATCATTTACATTTCTTAGATAACATGTTTTGGTGTTTAATTTATACACGCTAACATTTGCTTGATCACTGATAAATTCCTTTTCCGTGGGTGGGGGTTTACAAGACAGGGTTTCTCTGTGTACCTTTGGACTTTTGGAGCCTGTTCTGTAGCTCACTCTGCAGACAAGGTTAGCTGTGAACTCACAGAAATTGGCCTGCCTCTGCGTCCTGATTGTTGAGATTGAAGACATGTGCCACCATTGCCTGGTTGGTGATTTTATTTATTCTAAAGTTTGTCTTTTCCTTTTTTTTTTTTTTTTTTGGTTTTTTTTTTGAGACAGGGTTTCGTTGTAGCTTTGGAGTCTGTCCTGGAACTAACTCTTGTAGACCAGTCAGGCCTTGCTCTCACAGAGATTTGCCTGCCTCTGCCTCTTGAGTGCTGGAGTGCTGGGATTAAAGGCGTGCACCACCACTGCCTGGCCTTGTTTTTATATTATTAATTAAACTTATTCATTTGTTTTATGTCCCAACCGCAGGTAACTCCCCTTCCCTCATTCTCTCCCATCCCCTCTCCCAACTCTCTGTCTCCCCTCCAATCCACTCCTCCTATTTCTACTCAGAAGGGGACAGGCCACCTATGGGTGTCAACAAAGCATGCAAATCAAGCTGGGGCATATTAAGCTCTTCCCCCTCGTATTAAAACTTGACAAGTCTGTCTTTTCTAATAGGAATATTGATTCTTTTTTGGTCATGTCACCATTATATTCCTTTTAAATCACATATTTTATCTCATTATTATATTTCTAGGATTCTTATTGGCAATATATAGAGAATTTTATTTTCATCTGCTCTGGTCAGCCTCTGTGCATTAATTAGTGTATTAGAAGCGTTCATGTTCAAAGTAATTATTTAAATAGTTGGACTGGTTTCTTTTGTACAACTCTTCTTACTTATTACATTTGCCTTTTTGTCATATTAGAGTTCAGTCTTCTCCTGCTTCCGTTAGTCTTCCATGGGCATTCTGTGATTCTGTTTTACCTCCTCTACTGAGAGAGCAAGTGCAGTTCCTTTTCTCCCTTCCAGTGTTGACTCTAGAGTGTGTGGTACTATTTGTAATTAATCTAAGTTCATCCTTAAACAACATGGTGTTAATTCATGTGTAGTATATGTTTCTTTATAACAGAGCATATATCCTTTCTTTACCTAAATTCCATAATTCTCATTCACTTCATATACTCATGAGCTACAATCACCTAGCACAGAATTGTGTTCTTACTATCGTGTGTTAGGTATAGTGTTAGATGGCTGGAGGACTATTATTATTTTGAGTAACATAACTACGAAAATGAAAATATTTAATGTTCTCAACTGCTGTTCCTTCTTCACAAATTCCACATTTCACAAGTTCCACACATCTTATCTGTGTTTTCCAACTCTGAAGAAATTTCTTATAAAATGGCCCAAAGCAGGTCTACTAGAGGCCAATTCTGATGATTTTTCTCTTTTTTGTGATATTGCTATTTCTCTGAGAAAGGTTTCACACCTCCTTCACTTTAGAAAAATAATTTCACTAGGTGCAGATTTTTAAACTGCTGTGTACATGTTGACTTACTTGTGTGATTTGTCATGATGTCTTGACATTTTGCTACATGAAATTCTAATTGGACTTCTGATCCTCAAACCTATATGTTAATAATGTGCAGTCACGAGTTGCTGTCGGTAGTAAAACTCATGCACTACTACAGGGCTTGGATATAGTTTAACTTTAATAGAGCATCAGCGCTTTTCTCAAGGCTCATCCCTTTCAAATCCATCTTCAATGCTGCTGTCAGGACAACTGATCAGATGCTGACATTTAATGTGACTTACTTTTATTTCTTCAATCGCTATAAGAACAAAATATTGAGCATGTACCCTCACGTGATCTATTGTCACTTACCTACTCAGCTTCAGTTTTTCTCAGAAATACAACGCTGTTCCTCTGTAATATTGAATAAGTCAAAACCTTACAATGTGAGGTTCTCAGGTTCCAAGAAAACATAAATAAAGCATAGATAACAGTTTAATTCATATGAGGGGTTCTTCCAGTTTAAAGAATGAAAATGCTTTAGGAGATGAGAATGATATCTCTAGAAATATGGGCTCCTCTCAACACCATGATCAGACACCACTATTTTTGAATATTTGCTCAAGGATGTTCAAGAATAAGAAGGATGGACTTTTTCTCCCTTTGTGACAACTACATGCCAGAGAATAGTGAGGAAAAAAGCTTCATAAATTTTAGAGAGTCTGCAACCCACCTTGCCTGTGAAATTCTCAAGGGATCCTCATAGGTATATAAATCAAACATTTGCTATTGATAAATTATTCAAACTTTATTTTAAAACAATTCTTTGGTATACATATAATTTTACAACTTATTAATGATGAAATAAAAATTTCATAATAATGAGATAGATATTCTTCTTCTTTTTACATGGGGAATTGAATCTTGGCAGAACACAGTGCAAGGCATAGATTGTCTTCAACCTTTATTCAGGGGTGATCAATACTTAGATTTTATCATCACTGATGCTGAGAACACCACTTGGCATAAACGCTCAGTACAAAATTTGGGGCGATTTCAGAAACTGTTGAAAAATGTTGTTCTCATTCCAAGATTCTTTTATAGAACTCAAGTTAGAAACTCAAACACCTGTTGTTGAAATCAAAGATTCAAATACAATGCAATACAAAGGAAGGCTGATTCAATAAATCCTGACAAATTTCTAAACTGTTTATGGATGCGTGGCATTCCTACCAAGAGGATGAGAATACCCGTTCACCCATAACAATGTCAGTTCTTGATGTGAATGGACTTCTTATATTAGCAATTGCAAGAGATGTGTATGTTTCAAAATGCTTGGAATAGAACTAAAATTCAAAGTATATGTGCATAAAGGACCTCGATGGCATTTTCATTTGGAAGAGCCCAAAGCAGGAGCCAAACTGAATACCCACCAACAACATTTCTAAATGGATACACGAACTTGAGTCAATAACAGGAAAGGAACAAAACATAGATATATACAGATAAATCATGCAGAGTCAAAGACGTCAAATAATAAAGAATGTTTATTGAGGCTTTATTTATTTAAAAAACACAGTTACTATAACTACTATTTAATCTATAGTGACAGTAGTTGTCTGAAAATGTGGCTAAGGAGAAGGAATCAATTGAATATAATGAATATAATGAATAAAAAGACTATAATGTATTGCAAGTGGTTATGGAAAACTTGGTACAGTAGCAAATACCCAATTTTCTTGTATGTAGCAGATTTTCACAAATTTATTAAGTACATACTTTAAATATTTTCACTGGATTTTAATTATACATCACTACAAGCTAACATAAAGTAGTAACTATTGAAGAGGTCAGAAGGTTGTCTTAGAATCTAGGAAGACAAAACCCTGGCACTCTTTCTAAAGGAATCACAAACCTGAGATTTTATATATGTAAAAGATTCAGTCAGCTCTACTTTAAATCTTTAGGGTACATAAATCAATAGTTACACACACACACACACACACACACACACACACACACGGAGATTGAGGGCAGAAATGGATTTAAAGCATTAACCATCACCTTTGGTCATCAACCAATCCTAGTAAGAAAGGTAGATCAACCATTGATAATTGGGCTGCTTTGTTCATGTTTCCTGCCATTAACAGGTTCTGTATTCAACAATGCGCCCTTTCAAAGTTTTGTCTCCTTGCATTTTGTACCTCAAGGCGAATTGATGAAAATATCTTAGTCTAATTCTAAGTTACTTTCAAAGCTTTGTCTCAGCTGTATTGCACCCTCAAACCTGTGAACACATCTCCCATCATTAACATTAAAAGGATTTAAACTAGCTGGGCTACTGAGACTTAGGAAGGAATCATCTTTATACTAATACACAGGTAAAAATGCCCAGCAGAATGAGATCTTTCCATGAGATGAAGACACTGAGTTGCAGGCAGTGTGAGTCTCCCACACTTACACACACCGTGCCTCATACCAGAGAAAGACAGCAGCGGCAAACATGTAGTGGCACAGTAGAAGCAAAAGACATTCTGGGGTCTGTGGTCTCCAGGCCTTGCCTATCTGAGATTCACCCATCAGGGAGTTTTCTCCTGATGGGTAGACACATTGAACATCAATTGCCACCTGCTGCTCCTCTTAATTTGAAGAAAACACGACATCATAAAATTCACACACAAATGG
The DNA here is from genome assembly GCF_982192425.1 of Myodes glareolus. NCBI lineage: Eukaryota > Metazoa > Chordata > Mammalia > Rodentia > Cricetidae > Myodes > Myodes glareolus. The sequence goes on from NC_142028.1 coordinate 14,181,651, forward strand.
ATAGAACTAGAAAAAAAAAACATCCTGAGTGGGGTAATACAGACCCAGAAAGATAAATATAAAATATAAAAATATAAAATAAATATAAAATATAAAAATAATTATAAGTTGGTATTAGCCATTAAGTAGATGATAACCAAGCTACAAACTCAAGGCCCAGAGAGGATAGATAAGCGGCAAGCTCTAAAGAGGAAATATGGGTCTCCTTGAGAGGGGGAAATAGAATAGATTTTTGTGGATGACCTGGAAGCAGGTGGGGATGAGAGTGGGACGGATCAGGTGGTAAGAGATGGAGGAAGAGCAGGAGGAAAGAGATGGCTAGAATTGGAGGACATTTGGGGGTGGGGGTGGACACCTAGTGCAGTGGTAATGTCCAGGAATCTATGAAGGTGATCCTAATGAGGGCTGATAGTAATGAGGGCTATGGAGTCTCACTCACTGGACATTTCTTGTTTCCACACAAGGCTGTCAGTGGAGGAACTGGATAGCATTCAGTTGAGTTTTTGGCCAAGGGGGGGGGGTCCCATGGAAATCCTCAAACAACCCCAGGTGGTGCAAAGATAAGAGTTGCTCTCTGCAAAATAACAGTGGGACCCCATTGCTGAGGACAACAGCCATACAAATCATGGAACAAAGTCGGGCTGGCAGAATTCTATTTCTTTAAAACTAAAGTATTCTTCATCTTCTGCTTCTTCTCAGAACACACACCTACTTTTCTACTTTCTCAATGTGTCAAGCATTATGTGGACTAAGAAGAGAGTAGACACTCATCTCTAATTAGATTCATGTCATTTTTAAGTGATCATGTCACCTGGTTGTTAGCTACTTGCTTACTATCAGTATCGCCTCTGTCTGCTGTGTATTATCACCCTGAATATATATCCCAATTCATTAAGTATATAAACTTCTCTAAATTAATGTAGTAATGGCCATGAGCACCCCAATATCATGAACACAATGTACCTAAGAGCTTGGCCCCACACTTTTATCAATCCCAGTGACTGATAACAAAAAAACAAATCAATCAACTACAGTAATCAGGATTGCCATTCTTACTGTCCCATGAGGCAAACATCTGAGTATAATAGAAAACAATGGTTATTAATTTAAGTATAAGGAACAGACATCAGCAAGAGATATGTCTCGGTGGTTAAGAGTGTATACTGATCTTGCACAGGACCTGAGTTTGGTCTTCCCAGCATATGTAGCCAGTGACTTGCAGCAGGCTTTAATTCCAACTTCAAAAATATCCAACTCCCTCTTTTGGTCTTCAGGTATACATGCACAGAGTTATACAAAATTTAAAAAAAATAATTTTAGAAAAGACAGTATCAAACACGTCATTCTGAGGAGGTAGGGTAAATGAAGAAATGATACGAAAATATAGAACGAGGCTCTAAAAATGACAGGACAAAGTTTTATCTTGGCAGATAGAGCAGTGACTGTTAATACACTGTTCAATCCAAATGAGGACATCACTACCCATGACCAGGACCAGAAACGATACAGTCTGCACTTTGATATTCTGCCAGCATCTTGTGACTATCTGAAGTGGCCAGAATAGATTTGCTCCTGGATCAAACTCTTTGCGAGACTAATTGTTTATTCAGAATTCAAGGGGAGCATTTTTTTTTTTTTTTTTTTGCCACCATGTCTTGAAGCAAATTCCCCCACAGCTTTCTTCTCCTGGAAACCTCATTTTTTCACAATCTAGTTTTAAAGGTCTCCTGAGATCTTGTTTTTCCCAGTCAGTAGGTAGAGCCACATCTTTCTCATGCCATCTTTTTCTGCCTATTATAGGGGGCTAGCCTTGGAAAGAAATGTTGTGGCCAGCAGCTATTGCTGTTTAGTTCTCAAGTCTGTCTGTCCTTCCTGTAGTCTACAGGTCATTTATAAGTCTGACCAGGATGTCCAAAACCTGTTTCCACATGTGGCCACCTTTTACTAGAGAAAATTTTATGTGATCTTGAGTAGATAAGTATGTGAGATGGATATAACCATCAAATACTTACTGATAATAACTCACAGATAATTTTATTTTAAAGTAAGTCTTCAATATACATATAACAAATATATGTATATGTTATATACATGCATAATATAAAGTTGAAAACCAATTTGTTTACCAATGAGACAGAACAATAACAACTAAGAGTAATAATTTTGTTACTTAAACAAACTTTGCCTAAATTTTTGCAAGACAAGAAATAGAACAATTTACACATTTTTCAGAGTTGATCAATGCTTTGATTTGATGTATGTAACTAGGTTGTACATAACAGATAAGGTATATTCAGGGCTAGTTCAGAAGCTTCTGGAAATGCTGTCCATATCCAAAGCAAATATTCATTTAAAGACTATTATTTTTAATGAAACCCAAGCCAGAAAATCAAGCACAAGTTTTTAACGTGGGGTCAGTCTAAAAGCAGAATTTAAAGATGTGCTAATGTGTTCAGGTTTAGGACTGGTGACAGTAAGAACTGTGGAAGGCCTTTGTTTTCACAACCACATCCCATGTGTCTGCAGGGGCAGAAAACTTAGTGTGGAGCATAAAAACATTGTTATTTAAGGCAAATAGTAGTCTTTCCTCTGAGTCGAGGTTTTTCTGTCAGAATTCCTTGATGCTGTAGAGTGTGATGGTGTGACTGTCGCTAGGTGAGCCTGCTGTGCATTTAGAACCTACGCACAGTGAAGTCACCTAATACAACACAGGCTAACACTGCCATACACATCTCACTGAACACTTGATTTTCAGGTAATGTTTGATTATCATTGTGCACTCAGAAACCTTTCATTATTGAAAAAAAATTAACAAAGCTTGATGAAGTCAGGACTCACAATTTAACAAGCTGGAGGGAGGTAAACCAACTAACTAGAAGGGAGGAAGGGAAATGGCTACACACACAGTTATACACACATACTGTATGAAACTGCTTTTATGCCCATGAAAAATGCTCCAGCCCCTCCACACACCCAAAAAGATGGCAATCTTTCAAAAAGTTACTGTTTCTTGGTATTCACCATGAAAACCTTAATGAACATGCCAATTATAAAGCTATAACCACCAGACCCAACAAAGAATTTTGTGAGTCAGCACACAAGGGCTGCAAGATGGCTCCATGGTAAAGGAGTGTGCTCTCTAGCTTCACCATCTGACTTCAGTCTCTAGGACCTTACCGTAGCAGAGGAAAACTCTCTCTCTCTCTCTCTCTCTCTCTCTCTCTCTCTCTCTCTCTCTCGCACACACACACACACACACACACACACGCACTCACATACACACACCATAGCACAGATATATACACACAACCAAGTAGTACAGAAATATAACTTAAGAAAACTAAAAAACAAGAGATTATAATATCAGATGATCATGACATAAACCTTGGAATGAAAATAGGAACTTTGTTCTTCAGTATAAAATTAATATAAGCAAATATTATGTTTAAAAAGATCTTGACTGTAGTATTTATTTACATGCACATGAATTTGCATTTAATAATGACTAAGGTATAATTTTCCAAAACACTAACACAGAATATGAAGAAAGTTATAAGATATCCAATGACAATGGCATAGCAATATTAATTCCAGTTCCAGGAGGCAGAGGTGCACAAATCTCTGTGGGTTTGAGGCTAACCCAATCCACAAAGAGAGTTCGAGGCTAGCCAAGGTTTTGAGTGAGAAACTGTCTCACAGACAAGCAAATGAAATCAAATGTGCAAAATATTCAAAATAAGAAAGCTCAATGAGAATACAAAATCTGGACTTGTCCGAGGCTCTAAGCTACACAGCCCAATCATATCAATGTAAAGAAGGAAACTGTCCCAAAAGAAATGAGACATGTTCATTGTGACATGATTCTGAAGCAAGATGTGGAAAAAGAAATCTTGAACTCTATAGTTTTTTGTTTCTGTATATATGATGAGAATACCTGATATCTATTTTCATTTAGACAAAATGTTTATATATTTTCAGTGATAGAAAAAAACAAAGAATGATACATTATGGAACATAAAAATTGTGAAACATTCAGATGCCAGTTTCTATATGGAAGTTTAATTTCAGAGCTGCCATGTCTTCTCATGTGAATGAAGACTACAGGTGTTTTTGCAGAAGAAATGGCATTGCCCAGCATAGTGAAAAGATGGAGTCCGGGAGGCGAAGACCACTCATTGATTTCCCGGCTGCCCAGACCCAAAATAATCATACTGGAACTATATTAATTGCAATACTGTTTGACCAATAGATTAAGTGTATTTCTATCTAGCTGTTACATATTAAATTAACCCATTTTTATTATTTTGTATTTTACCACGAGGTTTATGGCTTTATCATAAAGTTCGGATGTGTCTGTCTCCTACAGTGGCTACATGGTTTCTCCCTGACCATGCCTATGTTTTCCTCCTCTCCGCTTGGAACTTCTGCCTTGCCCTATTCTGCACTACAATTGGCCCAAAGCAGCTTCTTTATTAACCAATGGTATTCACAGCATAGGGATAGAAATCCCTTATCAAATGATGGATTATGCCAGTGCAGTGGGAAGGCCCAGAGGACCCAGGGACCCAGGATTAAAAGGTGGTTTCCATGGAGGATTTGGCTGCAGTCTTTAGGGCCATGCTCATGGTTGAGGCCCTAACTGTGGTTGAGGCCATGGGGCTCGTGGAGGTAAAACTGAAGACAAGGAGTAAATCACTGCCACCAAGCTGCACAGCCTGGTAAAGGACATTAAAGATTAAGTCCCTGGAGCAGACCTATCTGTTCCCCTGCCCTTTAAGAAACCAGAGATTATTGACTTTTTTCCTAGATTCATCCATAAAGGATGAGGGTCTAAAGATCCTGCCAGTGCATAAACAGACTCAGGTTGGCCTGTGGACCAGATTCCAGGCTTTTTTTTTTTCACTTTGGGACCTACAGTGGTCATGTTGGTCTTGGTGTTAAGGGCTCCAAGGAGGTAGCCACTGCTATCCAAGATTCATCATCTTAGCCAAGCTTTCCATTCTCCATGTGCAGAGAAGTTACTGGGGGAACAAGACTGGAAAGTCTCACACTGTTCCATTCAAAATGATAGACCACTGTGGCTCTGATGTGGAAGGTTCTTTTGTCTGTGTGTTGCTTTTATTGATTAATGAATAAAGAACTGCATTGAGCATAGGGCAAGGGCAGAACAGAACTAGGTGAGAAACGCTAGGCTGTGTGCTGGGAGAAAGAGAGCAGTATCAGAGAGACACCATGAAGTCACTGCCAGAGACAGACACTGGGAACTTTACCTGGTAAGCCACAGCTGCATGACAATACACAGATGAATTGATATGGGTTAAATTAATATGTAAGTGTTGTCCAAGGTTTTCTGTTCCATCAGGTTCCACAGCCATTTAGTCCCAAAGAAATCACACAGAGGTCTACATTACCTATATACTGATTGGCCCAATAGCTCAGATTTCTTATTAACTCTTATAATGAATATTAGCCCATTAATCTTGTCTGTGTTAGCCACATGGCTTGGTACCTTTTTCAGTGAGGCAGTCACATTTGCTTCTTCTGTGGCTGGATCACAACTGCTGAGGAATGGGCTTTCCTCTTCCCAATGTTCTCATTGATCCACCTCTACTTCCTGTCTGGTTGTTCCACCTATACTTCCTGCCTGGCTATTGGCCAATCAGCATTTATTTAAAATAAAATTGAAAAAATACAGACCATTGTCCCACACCATGTAAGAGTTAGTCAGTACAAAGCTAGAGCTAATGGACTAAACAGTGATTTAATTAATACAGTTTTTGTGTGATTATTTTGGTGCTAAGTGGCCAGAAACTAACTAGTGGCCTCTCTAGTACAAATTGGTACCCATGTGGTCAACTGACTACAAATTAGAAATTGGCATGCCAACATGGGTAACTACATCCACATAAAATCCCAAAAAGCTTAGAAATTAATTCTAGACACAAAAGAACAAATTTAAGCATGGTTTGCTAGCAACATTTTCTTACATGGGCTCTGTTTGCTAGAAGCAAGCAGAGACAAGGCTCATTTAAGAGAGGTTTTCCTGATTCAGCCATAGCAGAAAAATGCTGCACCATTTTAAAACGCATCTTCCTGGCCCATGCTGACAGCATGAAATCCAGCTATGGAGAATTTCAAAGGCATTTGTGGGCTCGGGTGTTTGTGTGCCCACTTGGAGTCAGGAGGAAAGTAGCTGAGACCATGTCCATGTCTCAGTGCTCCCTGCCTGGGCAGGCAGCAGGATCAGGTGTACTAGGCTTGCACAGGCAGGAGAGCATGGCAGATTTCTGCTACCATACACAGAGATATTTCCAGGCAGCACAGTGTGCTACATGGCAGGTTGAGCTATTACTCAGATAAAAAGGGTTTATGTACTGCACACTCATTATCAGAGTTAAAATGTTGAGCATGGCTCCTACCTAGCGGCCTCAGAGCTGGCAGTGATAGTACCTCTACCATTTTGAAAATGTAGAGAGGTGAAGCCAGCATTCAGAGCAGATGCAACCAAGCTGCTTACCATTTTTAAATGAGCATATTCTGCCTTATAGTTTCCCTTTTTTATTTATTTATTAAAAATTTCCAGCTGCTTACCATTTTAAAAGCTCTTCAAGACAATAAAGAATTACAGATAATGCAATAAAGACAGATTCAGTCATAAAAGAACTCTAAATGGATCACAGTGTTGAATAAATGTACATAGACTTGGGAGACAGAAGAAAAAGAGTACAGATAGTTATTTAGAAAGTAAATGGCTTTTAAAAATTAAAATACTCTTTAAAGAGACAGGGTACAGACAGTCATAGATTAAAAGGAGTAAAGAAAAACAAGCTATAAAAAGATGGAAAATTCATAGAGAGTCTGGATTATGTATATTATTCTCATTTCTTTGAATTATTTGACTGTGATGGAGCTAAGTACAGAGAGACATTTCATTGTATGAGCTGCTAAGCTAAACCAGCATGTATATTAGAAAAGTATCTTGACTTCAAAATTTGGGTCTAAGGATATGTTGCTTTGGAAAAGAAGTTCTTCTTTTGTTTCCACAGAGGATGAGAATCTATGGCTTTATTCCAGGCTATTATGGTTTGAAAGATAATGACCCCTTGAAAGGTCACCATGAATAATCTCAAAAAATTACTTCACCCAACTGCTAACTGAGATGAAACTATCATACAGGATACACCATAAAAGACCTAATTAACAGCACCCCCAATCAACAGTAAACAGTATGGGCAAAAATATGCCCATGTTATCAAATATTGCCTATAAATGTTGGTTTACATTTAAAGGGGGATATGATATAGATATGAATAATTTTCATTGGTATGGGTCTTGGTTTATTGATACAATTTTAAGGTCAATCTTGTTATATGTATATTTCTGTTCTTGATTAAGGTATCATGTTTTTGTAGCTCATTTAAAAATGCAATGTATGATTAAAATATAGGTTAATATATAATCATCTATAATAGTCAAACTTATAGTCATGTTAGATTTTCTAGACGTATAGAAGAGATGTATTTCTGTTAGATAGGTATTCTTCAAATCTTTCAGAGACCATCAGAATATGGCATTTAAAAGTTTTAAGAATTTAAGACTTTTCATGACAGTGAGACACATCTGGTCTTGGCAGCACCAAGCTACTTCAAGAGGATGATAGGTATTGAAGAAGTTTCTTATGCAGTTAATTGACCATTTGTCAAGAAACTGCTCATGCCTGTACTGCTTGATAAACTGGACATGCAGGACCTGCAGAGAAATGACTGCTAAACCTACCTAAAAGGTGAGACAATCCTTTGGGGTTCCTGCTTCATTAAAGAGTCTTCTAGACATTCTGCAGGACACAGAAAAATGTGACAGACAAACTGTCAGTATAGGTGGAACTGTCTTTGAAATTTCTTGCTTTGTGAAAAAGTTTGCCTGATACTACAGGCCTGTAGGCTGAAAATGGATGCCCCAATGGTACAGAAGAACTTTGGGTGACTGTCCAGGCAGTGAGCCTCTATCAATTCTAGAGTTTTAAAGTTACTTACAATGCACTTCCTGTTTACTTAGGTAATATTATATCCTTCTGGAGTCTTTAATGGAGTTGAAGAATAGATAGATAGTTATAGTTATGGTTTTCCTTAGTTGTGGTAAAAGATAAAGTAAATATAAATATTATAACTATAGTTCTTGCTTGATGCCTGTTTTTTTATAATTATTTTTGCTATGTTAAGGCTGAAGCCTTCCTTTTTGTTTAAACAGAAAAGGGGAAATGGTGTGAGAGGTCCTTCTGTCTGTGTGTTGCTTTTATTGGTTAATGAATAATGAACTTCTTTGAGCCTATGGAAAGGACAGAACAAAACTAGGTGGGAAACGCTAGGCTGTGGACTGGGAGAAAGAGAGCAGAGTAAGAGAGAAGCCACGGAGCCACTGTAGACAGTCACTGGAAACTTTACCCAGTAAGCCATAGCCACGTGGAGGTACACAGATTAATGGATATGGGTTAAATTAATATGTAAGTTAGAGCTAGAGGGTCAAGCAGTGATTTGATTAATACAGTTTCTGTCTGATTATTTTGGGCTAAGTGGCTGGAAACTAACTAGCAGCCTCCCTACTACAAATTGGCACCCACGTGGCCAACTATCTATATGGCTCTATGTTGGTGTATCTCATCTCTGCCCCCAGAGGCATTGCCATGGTCTCTGCTCCTGTGCCCAAGAAGCTACTGATGATGGGCAGTTTTCATAATTGTTACACATCAGTCAGGGGCTGCACTACTACCCTGGGCAACTTTGCCAAGGCCAGCTTTGATGACACCTTAAGATTTACAGCTACCTGAACTCTGACCACTGGAAAGAGACTGTGTTCACTAAGTCTCCTTATCAGGAATTCGCTGACCATCTTTTGAAAACACACACCAGTGTTTCTGTTCAGAAGACCCAGATTCTAGCTCTGGCCACCACATAAGGGTTTTTATACATGAAAAAGTGAATTAAGACTGTTAAAAGGAAAGAAAAGGAAAGAATGAAAATGGGGCATGAGAAGTTAATTCATAAAGCAAATTCAAAAATTAGCTTTCAACACCTTTTTCCTATCAAAAAATATGCATACATTATCAGTCATCAAACTGCAAGCTTTAAAGGCCAGACTGAGAATGTTGCTGATCCATTTATTCCCCACCTGTTTTGGTCTTGACTTGCTCTCTGACTAAACAGGCAAGTTCAATTTGACTGTATGGACACTTTCAGGTAAGCTTAAACAAAAAAGAATTTACTAAGGCTCCTGCTGAACTCAGGAAAATTCAGATTCACATCACTGCAAAGGCCTCCGACCAGCAGGCGCTGAAGTGTACTGCTCCATTTTCTTGTAGCTCCTGCTACTTTAGAGGTAAAAATTCAATCACTTTCTTCCTGGTGCTACATCATGTTTGACACTGTGCTTGACACAGTAAACTCCTCATGAGTGTTTCTTCTGCTAAAATCAAGAGCCTCTCTAACTTCATTCTTACTCTGTGTTATTTCAAAACTTGACTTTGGACCAGGTCCCACACAGACACCGTTGTTTGAACTCTGCTGTCAACACTTGCTAGATGGCACAGCTAGCATTGTCTAAATAATTATCCAGGTGTTTGTTGACACGAATACCCTAAAACATACTCGTTTCCATAGTCTGAATTGAAGTTAACGGGACGTAGGGAAGTCTTTGAGTTACCTTCTCTGAGATCAAGAATTCAGTCTCCGCCAATCTTCAATCATCTGACAATGTCAGTCTGGTAGTGAGCAGCCCTCTCTGGGTCAGGTAAGGGTGTTGCTATTTCCAGGGACATTTCCTTTGGAAGCAGCAGTGTTTAAGAGACAACATCCGAGACTGGCTTTTCTTTATTTTTACATATCACTTTTTTTTTCGTTTGTAGTGAGATTTAAAATCCTTCAAGGAATTAAAAAGCTTTCACATCCATGATTCTTCCTAAAATAACTCATTTATGGGGGCTCAAAGTCACTTATAACATTATCATGCCTAAAAGCCAGCATAAAAATATCTCAACAGCCATACAATTATTTGTGACAAAAATATGTAAAACAAACAGCCGTGAAAAATTTCTGCCTGTTTTTCCTAAGTAAAAGGCAAGTTGTGTGTGAGTACATTTGATATTGTGTGCATGTGAATGTGAGTGTATGAATAATGTACGTATTTTTGTGTTCACAGGAATATGTTATGAGGTTGAGTATATGTATATGAGCATGTATGTATGTATATGTCGTAACATGTGTCTATGAATATGTATGTATGTCTATATGTGGTAGTGTACGTGTGTGTGTATTTATGAAAGTGTGTGTGTGTGAGTTTGAGTGAGTTTGTGCTTGAATATTTTCTAAAGAGCTGGGGATTATCAGATTCCTCTATTATAGCTCAGTTGGAAAGATTTTGACTTTAATATTTCATATTTTGGTATTAAAACTTACTAATGTGGAGTGTGTAATTTTAGACCAAAACAGAGATTCTAGAAGTAATTCCAAAATAAATCCAAGAAATAATTTGCATGCTAATCACTGCATTTTCTCAAGTGTCAGAATGAAAATCGGTAAGAACCTGCCAGTCATGATTCATCTCAGGATTCCTCCAATCTGAAAAGTCTTAGATTTGGAATCCCCAAAATCTACAACATTTTTTTTAAATCCAGCTTTTGAGACCAGAGTTTATGCTTAGCAATAGGATGCATTTCTGAGGCACAAGGTCCTAGGTCAACAATTCTTAACACTCAAAATGAAAGAATTAATTAAAATAAATGAGTATTGTAGATGTCAGTAAGAGTATTCAAGACAGTGTGATGGTTTATAATTCAACGTGATGAACATCAGTGAATGAAGCAGCCATTGTTTTACTTCTGCAAAATCAAAGATAATCACAATTGAGAAGTTTTCATCTACAGGATAAACAATTTCAAATTTCACAGGTTAAAACATCAATATAAATATCTTAAATAGTTCGATTACCATTTCTACCAACTAGGATTAAAACTATGTTTTGAGTTAAGAGGAAAATATGATTTTAAAATATATATTTATCCTCACTTAAGTTTATTTTTAAAAATGATTTATCAACGGGCAGGTAGTGGTGGTGGCTGTAATCCCAGCACGTGGGAGGTAGAGGCAGGTGAATCTCTGAGTTCGAGGCCAGCCTGGTCTACAAGAGCTAGTTCAAAGACAGGCCCCAAAGCTACAGAGAAACCCTGTCTCGAAAAACCATAACCAATCAAACGAGATTTATCAAGGAAAAGGACATGCTTTTCAAATGTGATGATCTGAGTTCGATTCCCAGTACCCACATAAAAATAAAAAAGACCAGGTGCAGCTGGTGTTACCCTCCAAACCCAATACTGGAAGCAGAGACAAACAGATTCCCAAGGTCTTACCTGCCAGCCCACACACCTAAATAGCAAGCTTCTGGATCAAGGATAGATCCTGTCTCAAGGAACTACAGGAGAAAGAGATCGAGGACCATCGTCTGAGCACCTACAGGCACACATACCTGCATGTACCACATGTACACAACACACAAAGAAACAAAGAAGTAAATTAAGCTAAAGAATTGTATAGGTGGTGACATATCTTATGCTAATTTACATGAGAAGGGTAAAATGTGATCACACACAATGTCACAGGGTTTTAGAAGTAGAATGGACTCACCTAAATAATAAATAATAAGCTTGATTTTCTTTAGACTGAACATTGACATGTGACAATGGTAGTGATCATATGTCTATTCCATAACTTCACTCAAATGTATCCATCTTCATCTGACATATAAATAACTAAGTATAGCATTATTCTTCCTAAGAGAAGCTGAGTGTATGAAAGTTCAACATATGGGGAAATGATAACATGCCCACGAAAGTCAAGGAGAAGTGCTTATGCTATGACATTAAATTTTAGATCTAAACTTGTTCTGGGAATAGTTATTTACACTGCTGGGAAATTTCATATCACAGGTCCTAGGCTATTGAGTACTTTCCTCTTATTCCCATCGTAAACACACACACACACACACACACAAAACAAACACTTGTCTAAATACAAAAATCCTATCCTAGACTTCTCATATCTCTGTGTTTAAAGTGTCCACAAACTGCCGCTACCTGTAATGAAATATATATGTGTCTGTGTATGTGTGTGTGTGTGTGTAACCGATTTTCTTAATATGAAGGAACCAGATACAACAAGTTTGTGTGAATTGAGAGTGGTTCAAATATATAATTTTACTTAATTCAATCATATTTTAATGCCGAGCTAAACTTAAATTATTTTAAAGAGCCAGGTTTTCATTTATTATCCATTTCTCTTAAGGTTAATATACCACGAGCTTTACTACTAGGCACAAAATTCTGCCTTTATTGTGTAATTCAGGGCTTATAATTGACCATTTTCCACCCTTACTCTCTTTCTTCTTCTATAATATAACTACTTATAGAAAAAGACCAATATTAATATAGCTCATTTACCATAGTGCACCCCATTATGCGTCAATAAAACACTCATTATAGGGTCTGAAAAGATGGCTTAGTGGATGAGAGCACAGCTTTTACAAAGAACCCCAGTCTGAGTCCTCGAGCCCATACTGGACAGCTCACATCAGCCTGTAACTTCAACTCCGGGGGATCTGATGTCCTTTTCTGGCCTTCTTCAGCACTGTACTCATGAACAAACCCACAGAGAAAAACACATATACACATAACTAAAAGCTTGACATATATGGCTGGGTGCAATGGTGCACACACTAGACCTACTCATGAGGCAGAACAAGTAGATCTCTATGGATTGTTAGCCAGTCATGACTACATCCCGAGAAGCTATGTAAAAATTAATTAATTAATGCTGAAATGTATCACATATATAGTATTGTGCAAACTATCAACAAATGTGGATGCTTTGTCTATCATATATTTAATAATTTCATCTGCTATTAGAAATTAAGAACTTAAGTTCTCCCCTTTCAAAATATACTTGCCCCCAACAAATATTTGAAGGAACAAAAAATATGAGACTAAATTTTGCAGATCATTGTTTTCTATCAAAATCAGTCAAAAATCTCTAGTCATGTGTAAGGAAAAAAATATCATGATGGCAAAATCTTGAATTGCAGCCACACTGATATTGTGTATACATGAATTGAATAAAGACATCAAATTTGCTCTCCTATCAGTAGATATAACAACTGCCTACATCTTCCACCCAGGTGACAAATGAAAGCAATAGCAACTGGCCTTTTTTTCTCTCACATTTAAACTCTTACTCATGCAAGGGCAGTCTTGCAATGAATATCTTCTCCTAAAGCAGCAAACTCTTACATCATGCCAATCACACAAATTAGTGGTAAAGAAAAATAAAATATAAAATGTCTCATGCCACTTCTGGTTGCAGCATTAAAACTGAATTAGCAGTTAACCATTGGGATTAATTTAATGGTTGCCCCCTGTGTAGAATGCCAAACACTAGAGAAGCAAGTCGAATTTCGAATTTGCCCAATACAAACTGGCACAGCCACTTTGGATAGCAGTATGGCAATTTCTCAGAAAATTAGAAAAAAAAATTATCTCAAGAACCAGAAATAGACGAGGAGATCCATCCAGAGGGAACCGTTGTCCGGCGATGGATGGAGATAGAGACAGAGACCCACATCGGAGCCCTGGACAGAGCTCCCAAGGTCTAGTTGAAGAGCAGAAGGAGGGAGATGAGCAAAGAAGTCAGGACGGTGAGGGGTTGGTCCACCCACTGAGACAGTGTGCCTGATCTAATGGGAGCTCACCAAATCCAGCTGGACTGGGACTGAACAAGCATGCAATCAAACCGGACTCTGAATGTGGCTGACAATGGGGGATGACTGAAAAGCCATTGATAATGGCACTGGGACTTGTTTCTACTGCATGTTCTGGCTTTTTGGGACCCTAGTCTGTTTGAATGCACACCTTCCTAGGCCTGGATGGAGGGGGAGGGCCTTGTACTTCCCACAGGGCAGGGTACCTTGTCCTTTCTTAAGACTGGAGTGAGAGGGAGGAGGATGAGTGGGGGAGTGGGAGGGGAATGGGAGGAAGGGAGGAAGTGGAAATTTTTGAATGGAAAAATAAAAAAAATACTCTATGAAATAATTGTAAACCAAAAAAAAAAGATCCAGAAATACCATTTTGTGGCATATCCTCAAAGGATGCTCAACCATACAACAAGGACCTATGTTCATAGCAGCATTATTTGTCATAGCCAGGAAAGACTGTTTCTCTTCTCTGAAAGAACTCCCCTGAATAAGACCAGGTCTCATTTCAAGAAGTCATCACTGGGACTCTGAAAGAACTGGACCCCAGTTCCTCCACCAGTGGCAGAGCCCAAGAGGATGTGCACTCCCAAGGAGGGACAGAAAAGCAGCATGGTGAAAGTGTTCATGGTGAGACTCTAGCAAGAGGAGAATCTAGAGAGGAGTGCCAAGACATCTAATAAAGGGAAGAGTTGTGTCACAACACTTTTAAATATAGAAATTCCAGACAACCCATTGAAACAACATCTGGGGAGTTGAATGGCTCTTTTAAGAAATAACAGCACAAACATTGAAATATTGGTGAGTTGCAAGCCAGATAGATGGACAATGGTGTTAAGACCTGCTTGAATAAGTCCTAAACACAGAATGTCAGGGAACCAAGGAAGAAAAGATAGAAGGGAGATAGTGAAAGAAAATATATCAGTCAAAGTGGGAAAGTACTACCTTATCCTCTGTCCTACCCAAAACAGGTATACTTAGAATTTAAGTATTCTTTTTATAGCAGGTAAATTTCAGAGGGCGTGGGTGTATATGCATAAATGCACTTTGGGGTTATATTGTGGTCATATACACAATAGGCATGTATTCTAAACTGAGCTACATCCCTGCTTCATAAATCAGCTTTTCAAGAAATCTGAAAAATGTCAGTAATTAGTTAAAATGTAATTTTATAATCAATGTTATTAGCCTATATATAAAATGCCCATTCATCTAAGACAAAGACATATGAGCTGACAAAGAACACCTTCTGTCATTTGTTCATAATTATAGAAAAAGATTCCTCAATAGATAAATTAAATGTTTAACATCTACAGATGTGTCCTTTATTTTTAAAAGAACATCTAAAGACAACCTAGACTGATCTGGAAATTCCAGAATACTTGTCACTCACTAGAGACTTCTTCACTTTTTAAATTAAAAGTATATAAAATAAAAATGATGTATGTTTTGTTCAGATTGACCTGAAATCATGATTCCCCACATTCTAGTGAATTCCGTTTTGGAAATAACAGTGTGGTTCTATTAGTAAGTCTGTTCTCTTCTGCAAACAGTTCAACTTTAAATAGCATTAGAAATGACCTAGTGCTTCCTACACAGGCCCAGGCATTGGATGAAGTCTTCTCCAACCATAAACACGACTAGGTCCACAGTGTGTTTGTGCTAGGATTATGAAACTTTGCTCTAATGTTTTATTTTTTTCTTTTTAAGAAAATATAAAAAAACCTATGCAGATTTTTTCCAGTGTTGTACCTTAACTGCAAATAGTTTGCTGCTTGTCCATTATGCCTTCAGATTTGTTTGAGTTAATCTTAATCTGGTTTCAGCCTAGATCTTATTAAAATATCTAAAGAATTTCATTCTGAAGAATTGTATTTTCTACCTGCTGGCAAGGTTTCTACCAGCTAGAGGAAGGACCCAGATTTTCAACCTGTCAATGCTCTCGGAAAAATTTAAATATACAAGAGTGATTAAGTTATCCTTTACAAAATCTTCAAATTTCGAAAAAGTGAGTTTTATGCTTAGTAGTGCATGCTTATCATAGGTGAGGTCTTGGATAAAATTGCCAATACAACAGAAAAAAAAATAGGAACTTTTTATTGTAAGAAAGCAATTCTCTGAGGTGACTTAGTAGTGCCAGTTTTAGTAACCTCAAATGCCATGCTTTTGATGACTTCTCTTTGAAAATACAAGGGTAAGTGCAGGTACAGTCTAAACTTTACAAAACAAAACAAAGAGGATAAATATTAGGAGATTAGGAAGGACAAAGGAAAAGATGGGTCATGAAAGAAAATTCAAAGCTATTGTTTCCTGCTTTAAATTCTGTAATAGTCTTTTCATCTTTTGTAATGGATATGCAGATTCAAATTTTGGACAAGGTACTGAAGTAGCAACAACTTTTTAAAAGAGTTTCATTCTACTTTATATATGTGTGAGTGTTTTGTGTGCATGTCTGTCTTGTGTTTTGTCTGTATGCCTGTCTTGTGTTTTGCTCCATGTCTGTCTTGTGAGTGTTTTGTCTGCATGTCTGTCTTGCAACAGGTATATTCCTGGTGGCCTTGGAGGTCAGAAGAAGGCTTCAGATCCCCTGGAACTGGAATTACAGACAATTGTGGTTGTGGGAACCAAACCTGGGTCCTCTGCAAGAGCAGCCAGTGCTCTTAGCTACTGAGCCACCTCTGCAGCCCCCAGAAGAACTATTTGGCTTTCCAAACACCCAACATGTGCTATTCCCTTGAGAGAGTTATTATATACATTGGGCTTTCTTTTTAATTTCATCAGCCACTAGTGTAGTAGGATTAGGTGTGACTAATTACTGCATGGACACACTTAGAAAAATCATTTGTTTGTTTTATTTTGTTTTGAATGGAGAGATTTTGTAACCTAAAATTTTTTCCCTTTTCTCCTCTTTAAAACTATATTGAATCACTCTATTGTTGTGGTTTTTTATCAATAAAGTGTACCGTTATGCAGAAACATTTTTGAAAAAAAACATTATTTAGCATGAAATGGATCCTAATGCTCTCAACAATTACTCTGGGCACAACATCTGATCAACTGAAGCTACGCCATTTTATTCCAATGCCACTGAAGATGAAATGCTCCCAGGGCTAAGCTGTGGTCACTAGAATTCAGTGTCTCCTTCGTTCTATCTTAAATGTCATCTGCCCTGCCTGCTGTGTAAAGTGTGGTACAGCTCTTCATTCTGTCTCCTCTGCCCTGGGGTGACTGCTTTTTAGGACTTTCAATTAATCACACTCATTTATTTAAAGTTTGGAGGTTTATTATATAGCAGAAGATCAAACCACATAACCACAATGACACTAATTCAATGGCTCACTAAATTGCTAGCTTAGCCGAAGAAGCAACGTCCAACGAACAACATTCAAATGTCTTCATGAGCGTTTCTTTAAAAAGAAAACAATATTTGCACACATGTTTTAATGGTAGAGCATTTCCAAAAAAGTCCAAAGAAATAAGAAATATCCTACTCTTTTCAACAAATTCTTTTTTATTTTTTTCCTGTAAATTGTCATGGCTATTCAGAACTTTAAAGAGCTCTTTAAAATCACTTTATTGATTACAGAGTAGAATTTTGGTTGCTAAAAAGAAAACAACTTCGGTAAGTTTCATAGACATGTTACTACTTTATAAAATGAATAAAATAGAATATAAAAGCAAACTCTAGCAGAGTAACACCTGAGGTTTAACACTAGCTGCTTGTTACCCTCACGGACTCCTTCACTAGCCAACGCAATGTGGTCTCTGTGATTGTGATGGAGAGGAAATCAAAGGAAATTTTGAGCTCTCTGCCCCTGAATTCCAAATTTGTTTTATATTTGCGATGCTGGAAAGGGGTGTCCCAGAGAGCAGACTTTCTGATTTGAGAAAATACTGAAAGTTTACAGAAAACACTTATGCAATGAAACAGTGTCTGATAAGTTCAAAATGTAAGTGCTGTTTAGTTTCCCATTTACGGTTTTGGCCACTTTTTTTTTATGTTGTTGCTATTTAAGACAGGGTTTTTTTTTTTCTTTTTTTTCTGTAGGCCTGACTGTCATGGAACTTGCTTTGTAGACCACGCTGGCCTCAAACTCACAGAGCTCTACCTGCCTCTGCCTCCTGAGGGCTGGAATTAAAGGCCTGGCTAATTTTGTTCTCATTTGATGCCTTTAAAGCAGTAGATAGGACAGATATAAATTACCCTTAACTCAATACAATCCTAAATAGATTTTGCGTTGGAAAGTTTAGAGTTGGAAAGGACATAAGATATGTTACCCTAATGATTTCCTGCACTTTTTATAGATAAATGTTTTCTGAGCCCTAGGACTGACATGTGGAAACATTTGCTGACTACATTTGAAAATACGCTATGATTTTATAAACAAAAATTTTATTTAAAAGTAAACCCAGTTAGCATACTTATGTCCATGAGCAACTTTTTATAAGAAATTTTTAATTTCCTCTACTCAAATGCTATTTTCTTTTATTGAGAAAATTTTAATTGAGATCAGTTACTTACCATACAACATTATAATTGAAAGTTGATTAATAATTTTTACCAGTATCAAAATGCATTAGTCATTATGTTTCTGTGTTAATTTTTACATCAATGCAAGTCACAAATGTTTCTTAAGGGAGAAAGGATTTATTTTGGCCTAAAGTTCACAGACATCGTCCTTCATGGGGAGAAGTCATAGTGGCAACAGGTTAGGCAGCTGGTCACATTCTGCCAACAGACAGATAGCAGAATGATGAATGCAAACACTTAGTACAATCTTTACTGTATTAAATTTACTGAAATGGTGATTCCCCCAGTAAAACTGGGACATCCTTAATCTATATAATTAAATCTAATCTAGATAAACTCTCAAAAGCATGCCTAGAAGTTTGTCTCAAGGGTATTCCAGATCTCAAGTTGAGCATCAATATTTATCATCACACACATTCTGTCATAGAGCTACATCCCCATCCTAGGTTGTATATTCTGCTAGTTTGGAGTAACTTTGCAAACAATCAAGTTTCCCTGCATCTATTATTACAAGTATTTTAGTATTTGTTGTTGTTGCTGTTGTTTTGTTGAGACAAGTTCTCTATATATAGGTCCGGCTGTCCCGGAGCTCACTTTGTAGATCAGGCTAATTGCAAGCTCATAGAGATCCACCTGCCTCTGCTTTGCTAGTGCTGGTATTAAAGACATGCACCTCTGCACCTGGTTTACAAGTATTTTAATAAGACGTTATTGTTGAGGATAGGCAGATAGCTCACTCAATAAACTGATTGTATATCCAAACTTGAGGTCTAGAGATCTGCTCCTCAGAACCCACATAAAAAAGCCCTATGTGCTGACAGTGTCTGTAACCCTGGTGTTGAGAAACCCTATATGGTGACAGTGTTTGTAACCCTGGTGATGAGAAGGAAAGGACAGGGGATTCCCAGAGCTTGGTAGGCAACTAGTCTTGTTAAATAAATGAGCTCCAGGTTTGGTGGGAAAGTGTGTCTCAACAAAATAAGGTGGTAATTAAAGGAAGGCATGTATAATCAATTTCTGGATTCAATACATAAAATATACACATAGTTATAAACCCCTAACATCCATATACGCCCACACACACACTCACTGTTATCATTCAGTTTCATTTTTAAATCCTTATTGATATTTTATGTGTAAATGCATGCCATGCCTTGCATGTAGAGATCGGAGGACAACTTTGTAAACTCAACTGTCTTTTGTTTCTCCCCTGTGTGCATTCCACGATCAAGCGAGGGTCCCTGGGCTTGCAATAGAGGCGCCGGTTCTGATGAGCCATTTCACAGGCTCAATAATGTCACAGTTTGTTCGTGTCTAGTTATACCTTTCTCCGTTTTACTTGATATCAGTTACTTTCTAGAAAGTTCACTTACTGGAAGTCACTCAGCCAAAACAGTCTTGGGGTTTAGGTGGTGGATTACAAAAAAAAAAAAAAGAAAAGAAAGAAAAGAAAAAAAAAGTTCAGCCAAGCATGGTGACTTTTTCCTATAATCCTAGAATTTGAGAGACTGAGACCAGGAGATCTGCCACAAACTGAAGGCCAGTCTGGGCTGCAAAATGATTCCCATAGCAGTTTGAACTGAAGAGTAAGACCTAGTACCAAACAAGCAAACAAGAGCTGGATACTTCCTGGTTGAGCAAGTGTGTAATCCCATCTACCCTGGAGGCTGTGAGAAAAAGGTGACAGTTCAAGGCCAGTGTGTGCTGCAAAGTAAATCTAAAGTAGCATTCTCACTCAAATTTCAAAAACTTTAAAAAAAAATAGTGATGGGGAGTGGAATGCAATTTCACAAAAGGACAGGGGAAACTTGCTTTGAAGTTGGTGCTATCTGTATTTCTGTAATGTTTCCCTATGAAACAACACATACACCTTTTAAAGCCAAAGAAAGAAATGCAACAGAACGGACTCAGAGATCACTGTGCATGAGTATTAAATGCAGAACTCCATAGCAACCAATATGTCAACAGGTTATGTTTTCTGTATCACTGTACTTCAATTATATTAAAAAGCATTGAGTGAATTCTTTCTCTTCTGCATAACTGACATGAAATAAAGTTTTCAAATTAAATTGAATAAAATGTAAGGAGGTATTTGGGAGCCAGGCATGATGTTACATATCTGGAATCTCAAGACTTGAGAGACTGAGGCAGGAAGATTGCCTTGAGTTTGAGACCAACCTCGGGTACACAGAAAAACCTAGGACTACAGAATAAAACCCTGTCTCATTAAAAAAAAAAATTTAAAGCAGGAGGCAGAACTTCTCTACATCTATAATTTTTAAATTTTTTTGTTGTATATTAATGATGTCTGTTACTGGACATTTTCATATGAACATATATTAGGTGCTGACAATTTCCCCCCCATACACCAATCCTGCCCAACATTCCAACTAAATGTTTTTCCACCTTACATTTTTTCCTCTTTCCTGCCAAGTATCTGTGCATAGGCTACATAAAATAAACAATGATAGAAAACATTTTTATTTTGCTGAGACTAGTTTAGTTTAATTAATTGTCTTACAACTGATATAACTACATTCTTCTATATGGTTGAAAAAAATTTCTTTATGTGAAATCTGCCACATTTTCTTAAGCTGCTGTTCTGTTGTTGGAACAGCAGCCTACGTTGTTTTCTTAACTTGACTGTTGTGAATAATGCTACAACAAAAATTTCTGAGCAGATATTTCTGTGATTTGTTGATTTGGAGTCCTTTGGGTCAACACCCAGAAGAGTCATATTCTAGATCCATTCCTAGTTTTCTGTTTAGCTTCCATATTGAATTCTATTCTGTTCGGTTTTTTTTTTATTTGTTTGTAAGTTTGTTTGGTTCTTGAGACAGGGTTTCTCTATAGCTTTGGAGCCTGTCCTTGAACTAGCTCTTGTAGACCCAGCTGCCCTCAAACTCACAGAGATCTTCCTGCCTCTGCCTCCCGAGTACTGGTATTAAAGCCATGTACCACCACCACGCGGCTTCCATATTGAATTTGTTAGGAACTGGAGTAGTCCCTTCAGTGGTGTTCCATTCTAACCACATAATCACTAACTAGTATTTGTTGTTTTTTTTCTGACTGATGTGAGGTCTTTAGAATCTCCATGTAGTATTAATTTTCATTGCTCTGATAGGTGGAGATTGAATACATTATCATATGCTATGGCCATTTGTATTTCATATTTTAGAACTTTCATTTCTTTAGTCAATTTATTGATGAGACTGATAGATATAGAGCTAATAAAGACTCCCTCCAGTTCTGAAGGATGACTTTTCACTCAAATGTTTTCTTGTCTGTACAGAAGTTTTTGAATATCGTGAGATCTCAGTTATCAGTTGCTGGCATTATTTCCTGAGTGGCTGGAGGTGGTTTTTTTTGTTTTTTGTTTTAGAAATTCCTTGCCTATGCTTAAGTCTTGAAGTGCTCTGTGTAACTGGAGCTGTGTAACTCTCTGTAACTGTAACTGTGTAACTCTCCCTCTCACTAGTTCCCAAATAACCACTCTGAGGCTTAATATTAATTACAAACTGTGTGACCTTTTACCACAGGCTTATTATTAACTAGCTCCTACAACTTAACTCATTTCTATTATTCTATATTTTAGCATGTGGCTAGTGGCTTGTTACATCTTGCTTCTCTGGTGGCTGCTGGCATTTCTCTCTCCCTAAAAGTCTGTATTCTTTCTCCCAATATTCAGCTTGGTTTTCCTACCTGGTATACTCTACCATGTCATGTATCAAAGCAGTTTCTTTATTAACTAATGGCAATAAAACATATTTACTGCACAAAGAAGGGCATCCCACATCATCTCCCTTTTCTGTCTAATTAAAAAGGAAAGTTTTAACTTTAACATTGTAAAATTACTTATAACAAAATAGGTATCAATGAAGAATTACAGTTACAAAATTTAGTCTATTTGTATTTAACAAAATTAAAGAAAATACTCTATCATCTACTCTATCTTTGTAAGTTTAAAATTTCATACCTAATTTATCATTTTTTTCATAAGGAGAACTATAATTATAGCTATTTAGCCTTTAACTCCATCAAAGACTTCAGAAGAATACAATATTACCTGAGTTACTAGGTAGTACCTTGTAAGCAACTTCTAAAACTCTAGAAATGACAATGATATCTGGATTCCTGGACAGTCACTCAAAGTTCTTCTGTAACATTAGAGCATCCACCTGCAGCCTACAGGCAAATAGTATCTGGCAGTTTTTAATGAAGCAGGAAATTAGAAAGACTGTCTTGACTATATTGGCATTTTGTCAGTCATTTTCTTCTATTTCCTGCAGAATGTCTGGCAGTTTCTTCTGTGAAGCAGGAACACCGAAGGACCACTGCTTAACCCATATAGGTTTAGCCATCAACTATTTTAAACATAGGGCTGATGGTGCCTTTGAAAGAGTACCAGATGTGTGCCCTGTTCTTGTACAACCTGAATGGTCAGTAATTCAGAAATATTTTTCCCAGAAATATATGGTAATTTATGGTTTGTTTCTGAGATTGGAGGAATATTAATCTGAGTATTAAATTGCTATAACAAATCATGTCCCCATGAGTTCATTGCTATGTTAGCTACATATGACTTTAATTTCCTTCTCTGCCCTTCTGACCATAAACATTCAACCAGTCTCAAGATCTGTTTTGTCTGAGATAACTTTCCAATCCCTAAAAGCTGAACACATATCTCCTGAAAGGGCCAATTTGGATACCAAGCTTCTGGTGCAGTTATTGATACATTTGCACCTGTATCTACAAGACCTTCAATGACAACATTATTTATTCATATATTTAATTTTGGTCTTCATTCATTTAAAAGTTTGTCTTTTAGGGATTAGAAAGTTATCTCAGGCAAAGCAGATCTTGAGATGGGTTGAATGTGTTTAGGGTCATTTACAGTTTCTCCTAATTTTTATTCTCTCTTCTATACCTGTTTTATTATCCAAAGCACTATAATTTCTTCTACTTTTTCTTCTCCTTTTTTTTGAGACAGGGTTTCTCTGTGTTGCTTTGAAGCCAGTGCTGGAACTAGCTCTTGTAGACCAAGCTAGCCTCAAACTCATAGAAATCCACCTGCCTCTGCCTCCCGAGTGCTGGAATTAAAGGCTTATGCCTCCACTGCACAGCCAGCACTATGATTTCTTACAACAGGCATTAGATTCTTTAATTGAACTAGGAAGGAGTTTCCTCCTTCATAACGAGAAACAGCTGAAGCAAATTTGGCCTGGGGCCTGTGAGAGGCCCTTCAAGTTGTTTCCTAAAGTGAGTTACCTTGATTGCCCTTTGTTGATCTACATTCTTTAATCCAATGTCTGTCCTTGCCATACTTTCTGCATAAAAGGGAGATGTTCTGTTTGGATAATGTTTAGAAAAATACTGTTTCTTGGAAAGCCCTATTTATAATCTCTTTTTTAGGTGACCATGTTTACCATAACTGAAACACTTGACATTTCAGTTTTTCCTCAAACTTCTTGAAATCACCCCTCCTATCCAAACATTACCATGGTTCTGAGATTCAATATTGATTGTATTTCAGATCCATTCCTCCAAGGGTTCTGATCTTGCCTTTAATGGCCTAATTGCACATTTTACATTGTGCATTAGCATTTTCAGAAGCTAGAAATTCAATTATTATTTGTCTAGCTTCTGAATTTGGTATCATTCTGTTTACTGTTTACTGCTGAAGTTATTCTTTGTAAGAAATCTGTAAAGGTTTCCTTCAGGCCTTTTGTAACTTTAGTAAATGACTCAATTGTCTTTCCTACTTCTCCAATTCTTTTCCAAGCTTTCAAAACTGTTGCATGACAAAGCCAACATGTGGTCACCATATAGAGACTGTCTTTGTACATTAGCATATTTTCCCTCTCCAAGAAGCTGGTTTTGGAAGATTTCTGTGTCTTTAGCCTTACTTCATTGTTCAATGGTTTTAGCTTCATCTTTCCACAGGTTTTCCATTGTAACTGAGGACCAAGCTCCAAGAGTGCTGTAACCAAATCTCTCCAGTCTTAAGAGATAATTCTATTACAAATTGGCCATAAGTTTAACATTTGCTTCCCAAAAAGTGAATACATGCCATATGAGACTATTACTTTCCTACATTTCTTCAAATATAAAATTTCAACAGGAGTCTATTCAGTACTTGCACAGTCTTGGGGATATCTATCATTTGGCAGTTGTTCCTGGAAGGCAACTGGATAAACTAAAGTTGGCTGTTTAAAAACTTTAAGTTGTTCCTTTCTAATTTTAAAGTCTAATGCAGATATTGGTTACTCTTTAAATTTCTCTGTCTCAATCTGAATATCTCTATGATCTGTTTTAATAAGTTTTTCTAAAGCCTGTATCTTGGTGCTCATATCAACCAACTTTTTAAAGCATAAACCAAGAATTTTCAAACCGACAATAAAGATAATTATCAAAATAATAATTAATATTTTGTCAATTCCAATTAAATTGATTGTCCTTTCATTTAATTGTTCTAATTTTAAATCATCCATTTTGTAATCATACAGAGACCTAACTCTCGCCATTATAACAGTGTTTCTCATTTAACATGGGGAAAAATCTCTCTCTTTTAATTAATTCCTGCCTTTAAGAATTCCCAATTGTCTCACCAAATCTGAGGACTAAGAGAGCAAAATGTGAGTTATAAAAACAGCTGAGCAGAAAACACAGGTAGTGCACAGCCTGACTGAGAACAGCTGCAGCAGCTAGTTTGTAGTCATGGATTAAGAGTGTGTGGTGGTTGCAACAATGGTAGAAGCCTGAGTGGTGTCAAAACAGCTACATAGTGTGGCAGCAACTCGAGGAAAGTGTTCAGGGGGAACCCACAACCCACAGCGAAGAGGGATCTGGCTGTCTGAAAAATGTACACGGGGTTGTGCCCAAGAAACACTTGTGGTGGAAGATGCCTGAAGGCAGAGTCAACCGGTCTAAGGATAAGTCCTGTGGCATTTGGAGCTCAGGTGCTTCTGGGGTTTGGATGACAGCTGGAGAGTGTTGTAGAGGGACTACAATAGGAAAATCCCAAACTTACTCAAAGGCTTGGGGAAAAGAGAAAAGAAAACCTATCCAGTGGGGCAGTGACTCCAGCAGGAGGGCCTATGTGCAGTTCTTGTGCCAGTGGCTGCAAAGTCACAGGCTAGTGGCTCTTGTGATTCCTTGCCATAAAGTTGGGTGCCAATTTTAACTGAAGGTTTCTTTCCCTCTCACCAATTCCTGAATAACCACTCTGAGGCTTAATATTAATTACAAACTCTTTGGCCTATTAGCTCTGGTGTGGGAGGTTCTTCTGTCTATGTTTTGCTTAAATTAGTTAATAAATAAAGGAACTGCTTTGGACCTATAGCAACACTATAGGGGAACAGAGCTAGGTGGGGAAAACGGGACTGTATACAGGGAGAAGGAAGTCAAAGTGAGGGGAGATGCGATGGAGCTACCTCCAGAGTAACACATGCCAAAATTTTGTCGGTAAGCCACTGACATGTGGTGATACACAGATTAATGGAGATGGGTTAAATTAATATGTAAGAGTTAGCCAATAAGAAGCTAGAGCTAATGAGTCAAGCAATGTTTTAATTAATACCATTTCTGTGTGATCATTTCAGGTTTAAGCTAGCTGGGTACCTGGGAAGAACAAGTGGTCTCCCCCAACAAGCTCAGGCATATTATTAAATAGCTCTTACAGTTTAAATTAATCCATTTCTATTATCCTTTATTTTACCATGTGACTAGTGTCTTGTTACCTCACATATTACTTCTCTGATGGCTGCTGGAGTCTTTCTTAACTCTGCCTTCTTTCTCCATGTATTTAGTTTGGCTTTCTCACCTGGCATAATCTGCCCTGCCATATGCCAAAGCAGCTTCTTAAGTAGCTAATGGTAATAAAACACATTCATAGCATACAGCAGGGCATCCCTCATCAGCTCTCTGTACTTTTTCCTCTAATGTCAAAGTTTTAAGTCATTATCCATTTGTGTGTGTGTGTATGTGTATGTGTGTGTGTGTGTGTGTGTGCACGCATGTGTGCAGATGCATGCACACGAATTTAGATATCTCTCTCTGTCATTATTTATGTCCACACTATATATATATATATGCATATATATATATATGCATATCCAGTTTTCCAAGCACCATTTATTGAAAAAGTGCTCTTTTCTCCAATGTTTATTTTTGACATTTTTGTCAATAATCTGTGGCTGTGATTTTTCACTAAAAATGTTGAGAGTCAATTGAAATTACCAAACCACTAAAAAGACATCATGTTGATGCTTTTCAAATTATTCTGTAAAAGAGAAAGTGAAGGTATGCTACCAAATTATTTTTAACAAAGCCAGAATTTGCCTGGTACCCAAACCAAAAAAGAATAAATAAAAAATCATAAACTAATTACCCTGAAAAACAGGTACAAAAATTCTAGTAAAATGTTTAAAAATGAAGTGGAAGACAATAATAGAACTACTACTCACTGGGCTGGACATGGTGGTGTACACCTTCAATCCAAGCACTAAGAAGGCAAAGACAGGTATAGATCTCAGAGTTCAAGGTCATCTTCCTCTACATAGGGAACTTTAGGACAGCGAGGGACATTTAAAATGATCCTGTCTTGAAAGAAAGACCTTTACCATGACCACGGTTGATTTTGTCCCAGAGATACAGATTCTTCAGTTTATTATGTGCATAGATTCAAGAACAGAAATAATACAATTATCTCAATACAAAAGCAGAAAGATTTATGACAAAACCCAGGATATTTTCTTGTTAAAAGGGATGAAAAAACTAGAAATACAAAGAACATGCTTCAGTATAGTAAAGAAAACATATGAGAAATCTATAGTCAACATTATACTAAGTGGATAAAACTCAAAGCATTTCTACTATAATCAGGAATCAGGTGTGTCCATTTTGTCCACTCATTCAATATTGGGATTGAATTATTAAGAAAAACAATAAGATAAGAGAAAGAAATAAGAGGTACAAATGTAAAAGGAAGTCAATTTATCCTTATGTGCAGATGAGAGAATTCTGTAAGTCAAAGAACCCCCGACTCCAACCAAAAACTCTTAGATCTGATAAACACTTTTAGGATGTAAAATCAACATACAAAAATCAGTAGCCTTCCTTACTATCAATGACATGCTTCGGGAAGCAATCACACAAACGGCTAAAAATAAATTTATAAAATACCTTGGATAAATTTAATCAAGAAAGTGAAAAACTTCAACAAATAAGGTTTGAAAACACTGGTGAAAGAAATTAAAGAATACACTAGAAAGTGGAAAGGCAACCCATGCTCAGAGATTGGAAGTATTAATATTATAGAAATAGTTGAACTATCCAGAACAATCTGTAGATTCAATGCAATACTCATCACAATTCCAATGACATTCTTCCAAGAAAATAGAAAATTTCTTAAGACATGTGTAAGCATATGAAACTCCAGATAGCCAAATCAATGCTGATCAATAAGCATAGCATTGGAGATATCATCATACATGGTTCTAAATTATATGATAAAACCACAGTACCCAAAACAGAATGGTGCTGGAACCAAGAAGCTGAGATCAATGGAATAGGACTGAGGATTTAGAAAACATGGAGAGTGTGTGAGAAACTGGGGGAACCAGCAAGAGAGTGAAAGAGGCAACCTGTTTGGGCAGAGTAGATGGTGCATAGTTAATAGCACAGTACAATAACATATGTAGCGAAAAAGAAACCCACCACTGTGTATCCCTATTTAAGATTAAGTCTTATAAAAATCACAAAGAGGAGATACATGTATAAAAATATTTTTATGTAGAATGTAACACTGGGAAAAAGTTCTAATTTTCATTTCTCAACTAAAACAAAAATAACAAAAACAGAAGGAACAAGAGAACTATATAGCACCCAATGGAATTATAAAAGTACTCATTTAAATCAGTAAGCAAAATTATCTGACAGTAATATTTAATTCTTTTTTTTTAATCCCAATAGTCAGAATTTCTGGGCCCTGGGATTAGATTCCTTACTGTGTGAATTGTAATAATTCCAGACTTAAAAAAAATCTCAATGGTTAGTAACATATATGACCAATACATATTCAATATGTGAAGAGATTTAAGACTTTGAAATAATTAGTTTGAGTGACCAACCGGGAAAACATATGAAAACACTTATTTAGAAAGGCAGGATGCAGGTTTTAGAGAAAGACAGTCTATTCCAATGGTCTCTCTGCTGCACACTGATGGGTATTGACAAAATATCCTACAGAGCTTATTCTCTCTTAAGGCCTCAGTTTCCCACCTATTAAATAAAAGGATTCAGACAAAACAGAGAAAGCTGGAGAGATGGCTCTGCAGCTGTGAGTGATTGCTGCCTTTCTGGAGGATCAGAGTGGAGTCTCCAGTGCCCGTAAGTAGCAGCTTACAACTAAGTGTGCCTCAAGCTCTGAGGAGCGATTGCCCTCTTCAGGACACTGTGATCACCTACTAGCAGCACACACATTTGTGCAAACATGTGTGTGTGTATCATGGACATATAAATAACATTTTTTTAAAAAAAAATAATACAGAAAACCTAAAACAATCAGTAAATTATCCACTCAATAAATGTTAATTTAACTGATTACTTCAATAAAATATATATTTAAATGGACAGATTCCCATGACAGTAAGTTTTTTTTTTATTGTCATAGGAATTGGTCTTTGTATATCAGGAGGAACACAGCCAGTAAGTAAAACATAGCGAAGTATATACTAAGGACCTCTACCCTAAGCCTACAAGACAACATGAAATTATTAAAAAAAAAAGTACATTCAGAGAAGGACCTATGGATGTTTTGGTAGAAATGATTTAATTTTTTCTTTCATTATTTAACTTAATGATTATCATTTTTTTAAAATTCAAACCATAAATAAGATCTTCCAAAATAAATTTTTGTCATATGGGGTTTTCTAAACTGAAGAATGAGTATCAATATGTATGCTTTTACTATATATTTTTGCTATTTGTAAGCAAATCAAATTGTGAAACCTTGTTGCCAGAAGTCAAATTCCAATTTCATGGGACACTAAAGAACATTTTTCAGCTTTGATAGAAACAGAGAATTGTTTTACTTTCTATAAACCTAAATTGCAATGACACTATGTCAGAGAAAATAAAGAACACACAGGAACAAACCAATTATGGTAAATTCTATTTTTAAAAATATATTTATTTTGCTTTAAGTGTATATGCGTGTGCCTGAGCACATTATATATACTATATATATGCAGGAGCCCCTAGGTTCAGAAAGGGCCTCAGATCCCCTAGAACTGCAGCTTCTAATGGTTATGAAGCATGACATGGGTGCTGGAAACTGAACTTGAGCCCTCTGCAAGAGCAGTGTGTTCTCTGCTGAACCAGCTCCCCGGCCTCCACGCTTACAGTTTCTATGCTACTTATTGCATTCTTGAAAAACTGTAAATGGATCTCAAAATTAAAATCACATTTCAGAAGCTTTGAAAATCTTCCTATTCACAAAAGAGTAACTTGATAGCCACAACAACCTACTTCCATGCAGTTTGGCACTGAAATAATATTGGTGTCTAGTAATATATATTTAAATATATCAAGAAAGTAAGAAGTAAAAAGGAAATATATAATTTTATTTCAAAAACACTATTTTTAATTACAGGAAGACTATGTGAACATGTTTTCTCCTATTAGAGAAACCAATTTGAAATAAAAACACAGTAAACCACAGGTATTAATAAACACGCAGATGTATTATTTTCAAACACACACGAGAAATTAAGCTGCTAATAAAAAGCACTTCTAACTAACAGACTTGTGTTTCTTGCTCTAACAAATGGGCAGGAATCTTTTGAAATTAGCCCCATTTGTATCACACAATGTGTTAAAAATCTTTAAGAACAGCTTGGCTAAAAGCCTCGAGCAATCTTGTTTACACCATTACCAAATCCTCGCTTCATAGATCATACAAAAGTAAATTTCAGCCTGGCCTAGTTCAAATTATCATAAATTCTGAATTATATTCAGCATTTAAAGCTGGAAGGGACCTCAGAGATCTTCAAGTGAGGTCTACAGTAATGAGATTTTCCTGACTGCTACATCTAAAATACATTCCATATGTATAAACAAATTCCTGACATTGTTGCCTATTTCCAAAAGTGTTAGCGACAATGATTGTCTTCTTTAAAAAGCCATATCTTTTCAAATTGATGAAGAATTTTACATGATGTTCAGGAGGATTTATCTGCTAGCATGGTTTAAAATCATTAGCAGTATGTTGCATGCTTTGTGCTATTTACGTAATGTATTGTTTATTTATCATTTGATATTATTGGGATTTGCTGGCCCTGACCCCTCCATTTAAGGATAGCTGCCCCAACTAGCAGTCTAAGCAGACATAATCTACAAATAAGCATAAGTAACCATTTTGAGGAGTTGGAAAATGTCAAATCAGAACTGCGAGAAGATCTGAAATCACTAGCAGTGGGAGCCACCATGTGGCTTCCTCACACATGAGAGAAAGCTCACAATTTCACCCTGGAGTTCTGTTCTGCTTAGATGTGTTTCGGACT
This sequence comes from Myodes glareolus, assembly GCF_982192425.1. Taxonomy (NCBI): domain Eukaryota; kingdom Metazoa; phylum Chordata; class Mammalia; order Rodentia; family Cricetidae; genus Myodes; species Myodes glareolus. The sequence continues at coordinate 14,212,533 of NC_142028.1, forward strand.
GGAGAGAATCAGAGACAGTGTGCACAGAGAACAGTGGACATTCACACTTCGATTTCTAAAAACTTGTTCTCTCTTTCCCAGGCATCCTGATTGTATAGTGCAATTCACAGAACCATGTTTGGAACCTTTTGGAAAAATCACCAGAATATACTCTCGGTTCTGGCAGGAAGAAGTGGAGCCTTAATCATGTGACTGCCATCTGCCTTCTTATCCTGCTCCCTGATGTAAACTTCTTTAGTTACCCATGCAATAAATATTTATCAAATACCGACCAGGTGCCCAGCATATGGTCTGTCGCCAACAGGAATGCAAAAGAAATGTTGGGCAGTTTATGACCTTGAAAGGCTGGAAGTTTGATCTCAGAGAGGAGCGTTCCTGTGGGTCAGCTGATAGTACAGGAAGTCTGCCATAGCTGTCAGAGTTAGATAAAGCGCGGGGTGGGGCGGGGGGGAGGGGGAGGATACCCGTGGATCTGGGGCTCGATTGGTAAAGCTCTTGCCTATCATGCACCAGCATTAAATCGTACAGGAAGTGACGGCAGTGTCTGCATGTGGAGAAGGGAGGAAGCAAGAAGTCACAGTTTGAGTGTCAAGGCTCTGCTAAGTGAGGCGTTCCTCAGATACAGCGATCCTGTCTCCTAAAGAGACACAGGACAGAGAAACAGGGGCAAACGGAAGTTCTCTAGAACAAGCTAAAAGGCACACAAAAAAGCTGTAGTAGAAGATAAATCTAGACCCAAGGTACTCCAAGTGTAGGGAATATTGACATCTCTGGGAGTCTGACAATAACTTCCACTGTCCTGCCCTCTGTCCCAGGACTGGGGACCGAACTCAGAAACTCCTGAGCGCTAGCAATGCTCCTGCTGGGCACGTAGTTATAACCCAGCCTTCTTGACTTTTTCTTTCTCAATTTTCTTTTCTTCTTTAGTTTTTGGTGTTAGTTGTTTGGTTCTTGGCTTTTGTTTTTCTTAAACAAGATCGTCTTAAGCTGCTGGCCTTTATCTTACCATAAGGCTAAAGCTGGCTTTGAACTTGTGATCCCTCCTGCTTTAGCTTCCTAAGGAGCTGGAATTAAAGGTCTGAACCACAAAAATAGAAGTGCCTCATTTCCTCTGAACCCCACTCTTATTGACCTGCCAGGAAAACAATTCCCGAAATATAAAATGAATACTGATTATAAAGTGAATTCTCTCTTCCCCCACATAATCATTACCAAATGGCCATTAGTCAAGCATGACTATTAAATTTAAATTCATTAAAATTAATAAAATTATACTTTCACATGTGACTAGAGGCTGGAGTATTGGACAGGTCAGGGAGGAGCACTTCCATCACTCAAGAAAATTCTGTCCAACAAATCCATGTGGTATTCTATTCACATCAAGATTAACCTTGAGGAAGTGAAAGACTTAGTTCAGGACACAGAAAACTTACTTTGATGGTCAGGGATCTAAAACAGAGGAAAACTTCTGTTTGAAATCCCTCTGTGGACCCAAAACATACTTCAGAGTTTTGAAAAACCTATATGGTATTGAGAACAAGACTTTTTCAAAATGATGGACCAATATGTATGAAGGACAAGGGGAAGTAGGAAAGGGAAGAGCTGAAGGAGATTATGAACTAGCTCATTTGCAACTGCCAAAAGTTAATAAAAAGGCTTGCTCGGCACTCAGCGCCAGGGAGATGGTTCAGTGGATGAAACACTTGCTGGAAATAGTGTGACCAAAGGGTGGATCCCCAGAACCCACATCAAAGCCAGGCAGGCATGGTGGAACACTCAAGAGAGAGGCAAGGGTTCCTTGAGGAAAGCTCGGGACAAGATGACTGACTAGACCAGCCGATTGGCAGTGTTCCTCAACTGAGAAAATCTGCCTCAACATTTAAAGGACAGAGGGATGGAGGAAGACATACAATATTAACTTCGATTCTCCATATGAATGTGAAGACATGTGCAAAATATCTCAACTTTGTGGATAGTAATGCCCCATTCCAGTTACTCTCCCCACTGTTGCTATGGAGAGACCGTATGTGACTGAATGGGCATGATGGTCTGCCAATAAAACTTTATTTAAAAGAAGTCAGCGCTGACCTAAGGCAAGAAAATGAGAAGTGTGGAAAGGACAGCTTGTCTGTAACTGTCTCTCAGATCGTCAAAGTCTTGGGGTGGCTTGTGTTTAAGAGCAAATCCATAATCTCTAAGTAAATGGATATAACTTTGAGTCCACTCTACAAGTGTCATATCAGATAGTGCTCAGGTGACCAAGAACCTGAAACCACAAAACCAAAGAATCTGGGGTTAAAGCAAACATTACTGGTGTGAGATTCCCCTCTGTATGTTGTGAATATCATTGGCTAATAAAGAAACTGCACAGGGCCAAATATAGGTAGGCAAGGAAAACTAAATTAAATGCTGGGAGGAAGAAGGCAGAGTAAGAGAGAAGCCATGTAGTCCACCCCCATCGCTGGAGATAGATGTAGGACAGAACTTTACCCGGTAAGCCACAGCCACATGGTGATATACAGTTAAATAGAGATGGGTTAGTTTTGAATATGAGTTAGTCAGAAATATGCTTAAGCTATCGGCCAAATAGTATTGCAAATAATATGGTTTCTGTGTGATTATTTCGGGAGTATGGGAGGCTAGGAAACGAACAAGCAACCTCTCCCAACACACTACTGTGTTTACAAATATATATAGCAATAAAATGATTCCTAATGACATTCTGCTGTACTTACAAATCAGAGCCTTGAAGCCATCATCAGAGATGCTTTCTCCTGCAGCAGATGAGAACAAATGCAGAGCCCCACAGTCAGACACGATGTAGAGAATGAGATGTTAGGAAACTTCGCCATAAACAGAATGTCTCCATGAATCCCTCTCCTTAGAGCTCAGAGAATGCTGAAGAGGAGGAGGCAGAGAGAGTGTAAGAGCCAGAGGGGGAGGAGGACAAGAAAACAAGACTCTCCAAATCAGCATAATCAAAGCACATACGAACTCACGGGCTGAGGCAGCATGCACAGGACCTACGTCACAGCCTGTCTTCCCAAGGACGGACAGGTAGCTGGAGGAACCTGTGCACCCTCTTCCATAGCTGGACTCTGCAGGGCCAAAGAAGCCCTGGGGAGCCAAGAGGGGGAAGCTGCACTGCACAGTTCCCTGACTGGTCTCCACAAGCCAACCATGCCTGGAGGGGCCAGGTTGTTGAATTTGTGTCTCCTATTCCATGGCTGACCTGTGCCCCCTCCTCCAAAGCTGGCCTCCTTAGAGTCTACCAGTCCATGAAAGATGTGGCCCCATTCCACTGCTGGCCTACCAAAGTCCAGTCAGAACCCTGGTCTACATAAAGTCCTCTGCATATATGTTATAGCTTCCAGTTAAGTGTTTTTATGGGATTCCTGAGTGTATGAAAGAGTAGATTGCCATTTCTTGCACCATCTCATAGGTTCATTTCCTTGTGTTTGTTTTGTCCACTTCCAAGGTGTTATTTTTTGATTTTACAATATTTTATTTTATTATTATACCATAGAAGCCTGTTTGTTTTCTAATGAGAGACAGAAAGTGCATGGATCTGGGTGGGACAGAGGTAGGAAAGAATTGGGAGGAGCGAAACCATGATCATGATATATTATGTGCATAAAAAAAACTATTTTCAGTTAGAAAGAGGAAAAAGTAAAACTGATCGAAGTAGTTCCTCAGTTGATGCTCCCTTTGCCTAGGTAAGTCAAGAGGACAACTGTAGCTAATTAGGACAATAAAATATAAGGCACAATCCTTCATTGTGTGCTCTATGGAAACAAGAGCATATGAATTAAAAAGAAACCCAATGGCATTGTGAATGAAATTTGTATATGTACATCATATTAGTCAATACTTTCCCTAAGCTAGATTTTCTAGGTTTCAACGATGGATTTTATTACTTAAAAGAGTATAAAGGTTTAGTTTTAAATTTTCTTTACCTAGACAGACATGGTGAAATATTTAAGGGTACGGGGCACAATGTCTCCAATGTATTTTTAAATACTTCAAGAAAAATTTGCAAGTGTGCATAAATAAATAGATACAGCAAATAGTAAAGTAAATGGGGCAACATATAAATAATAGATGAAATTGGGTAAATAGGTTCTAAGAGAAGCTCCTTGTACTGTTTGGCAATCTAATCATGAGCTTCAAATTCTGTAAAAGTCACATTTTTTTTTAAATGTGCACTGTGGGACTTCCAGTTTAGCTCAGAATTAAAGGGCTTGCCTAGCAATACCTGAGACCCTAAGTTATATCCCAACACACTGCCATACACACACAAGCACACACACACACCATTCATATACAATCACATGCACACACACACACACACACACACACACACACAACTATAAGTGAGAGGATTGCAAGGACCAGATGAGTTAGTGATACACAAATAGATCCTATGTCAAAAAAGATCAGTTTAAAATCCATCCTGTCAACTAAATGTTACAAACATAACTTTTTTCAGATACAAATGTATTTATGTGGGATAATTCCATATTAAAGAGTTGAATGAAAAAAATAGGACATGAGCATCATTTTTTGAAAAACCATGAAGTAACTCCAAAATTAAGCAAATACATAATTTAAATCAGAAAATATAAATTTGATAACTAATTACTAAGTGCTGGGACCTGAAGTGTTAACCTTAAGTCTCCTAATCCACAAAAAGTATCACACTCAGCACAAGAAGCATTAATGGGGGAAAAAAAGAAAAAAAATACCATTAAAGAGTCTTTTATAGAAAACAAGGTCTAGTCATAATTTCTATTTTGAATATGGTATCTTGAATAACTCACAAATTCTAGTTAGGTCATTAGATCCACTTAACCATGAGGGGAAGACAGAGACTTTTGAAGCATGCTGTTTTGTGACAGAGGAAAGTTAAGAACTAGGGGTAGAGGAAGGATACGGGGAATCACTCTACAGATGTGTCACCTAAAGAGATCCCTGGGGATGTACCTTAGTGGTAAAGCACCCCTTGTCTCTCCTTTGTGAAGCCCCAGCAAAATAGAAAGAGGAAAAAAAAGAGGGAGGAAAGAGGAAGGGAAGGAGGGAGGATCAGTGATGGTTTAGGAGCTCTTGCAGGGAACCTTAGTTCAGTTCCCAGCACCCACACGGCAGCTCACCACCCATAATTCCAGTTCCAGGAGATCCAGCACCCACTTCTGGCTTTCATGGGCACTGCATTCATGTGGTACACTTGTATAGGCAAACTCTCGTACACAGTCAAATCAGTATCTGCAGGTCAACTGGAAAAGACTTTGTCTACCCTATCGCTAGTTACCATGCCTGTCTCACAGGTTTCAACGATCTGTTTTTGGACCTCACCTGTTCTTTTCCATTATTTTCACCCCTTTTTTCCTTTGTCCAGCACAGGGAGTGTCCTTGCCACTTCACACTGCTCGAGGTCCTGTGACGGCAGCAAGTTTTAAGAAGTAGCTTTTCCTTTTCCGGTTGTGATTTTGTTTCGCCAAGGCTGTTTGTTACCCGAATTGTCCCTACTTCTCATCTTAGTTTGTTCTCCCATCCAACGACAATTCTGCTTCAAGGAAGCTCTTTCGGCTTGCACTTCCCTGAGTGCAAAAAACAAACAGGTTCTCCTGAGTCTCCTCAGAAATTAGTTTCGAGTGAGTGTGGAGTTGCTTGCACACCTTTAATCCCAGCACTTGGGAGGCAAAGGCAGCCAGATGTCAGTGAGCAGGTCAGCCTGGTCCATAGGGCCAACTCTGGATCAGTCAAAGATACCAATAAGACCACATCTCAAAGATAAATAAATAAAAAGAAACATAAATTATTTTTGGAAATACCCTCTTTCTCTGAGCCTTTAAATTGGCATTTCTTTGCTTTCTCTTCCCACGATGTTTGCCTTTTCTCATTGATTTGTGCAAGCCTGCTTCTCATTACAAATGACTGGATGGCACACTACAGACCTCCACAGTATGTTGCCCTTGGACACAGAAAGCAATAGACTTCAGCTTGCTCCTAAAAGTCCTCTGACCTCCATAAAATTAATTAATTGGTTAGTTAGTTAATCAAAAATGTGAAAAATACTTTAAAGCTCCAACAAATGGATTCCTTCTTCCACTGACATACTCTGAAATAAACTCATAGTATAAGAAACTCAGATGTCTTCCTAGTCACCTTACCTGTCGTATGGTCAAAACTGGTAATGCTCAGGAATTTGTTCTACCTGTGGCTTAGAGAATGTTCCGCCTAGACTCTATCCTTATTGTAATTTTATTTTTTAGAGTCTATCATATTTCATCTTTTTAATGCTTTCTTGGGTATTTTAAGGCATAATTAGAAACAGTTATTTTCTTATCAAATATTATCTAAAATGTTTCTTCATTATAGACTCTCAAGGAAATTTGATGTCAGATACGAGGGGTGAGTGAATAACGTATCACATCTGCCTAAACATGTTTATAACTACGAACATTACAGAAATCTCAATATTTATATATATTCCAGGGATGTGTCATAATTCTAGTTTGTGTCAAAAAATACACTGGCCTCGATTTTTTCCATCTTTATTGTCTCAGAGAGCTAGTGGTTTTAAAAAATAATGATTTTGTTTTGGCCAACTGTTCTTCGCATCTTTCCAATCATGTGCTATTTTTTTCATTTAATCTTTCCTGTAGCAAACAGTTATAAAGTACTCACTATGTGCTAGGCTCTGAGTCAGCTCTACAGATGCTGAGCCAGAGTGGGACTCTGACAACTTATGGTGTATCCATGAGGACAGAGGACAAAATAAAGCTTTACACTATGTTACAGAAATCTTTTCTTAATGTATACACATGGTGAAAACAAATAATACTAAGTAGCATGATTATCAGATTTTCTTTTTATCAACAATTTAGATTAACATTGTAAACATTGGGCTCAAAACTGACTTCCCTGTTTAATTCAAATCAACTGATCCCCATTTAATAAGTATCTGTTGTGAGCAAAACATGCCTTCTATTCCTGTGTGAAATTAGACAAAATTTGAATTCTCAGGGTGTTTAGTCTAGCGGGCAATTCAGAATATAATTATCTTGCACTGATACTCACAAAATTTTACTGAAGTCTAGGAACTGAGAAGACCTTAGCTAAGAAGTTTAATTTTTTTTTGAGTAAGATACTAATTGTTAGCAATTCCCAAGAAACTTCTAGAAGCTAGAAACCATAAGAGATACTTTTTGTACCTTGTCACTAACATTTGACCAGTTCTTCATGGGTTCAGGGGGCCTAACCAAAAGAGAAAAGCATGTTTGAACATTGATTGGAATCCTTCTACCTATTTCTTGGATCAGAATCCCAGAGTTGGGGCTCGAAAGAAGAGAATAAGACAGTGTAAATGCTTTGAAAATTAAAGTACTTAAGAGAAAAAGACAGAACAGACCACGCTTGGCCCTAACCAGTTCTCTGACTACTTCCCTGTACCAGACATGGCTGTCAGCCACACATAAATGTAAACTTTCCGAGCACACTCCAAACTCGCAGAAGAGCAGTCAGTGGATTGTAAATCAAGTGTCATGGCTTTCACGTTGTATACACCCAACCTCCAAAGAATTCAACCAAGATAAACACATTAAATTTTGCCTCTGAAATATGAAGAAATGATAAGTGCTTTGGTTTTTTGTTTTTTGTTTTGTTTTGCTTTGTTTGTTTTTTTTTTGAAAAGATCAGAATAAATGTTGGCCTAGATTCTCAAAGACACCTCCACTTATCTTTTGCAGCAAAAGATAAGATTTCTTTGTTCTATTGATGCAAACTTACAAAAGTTGCTCTGGAAGTAGCTGGGTCACGACATCCATCTCTTAGTTGGTTTTACACCAGACCAAGTCTCTTGCAACATCCATGTGTTGGAAGAATTCACAAATATTTTGGTACGCCATTTTGAATATTGACTTTAATATTGCTTTTAAAAAAAGTCTCTCTTTTATTGTGCAGTATTATTTTAGGATGGGGGCAATTTGCTTCAATGGAGTGACTCTGAGAGAGAGACATCTCAAGCCTGCCGGGAAGATCGTGTGCTTTTGCTCTGTAGTATGAGGGCTGGCTTGTTGGGGTTTCTGTCCCACCCAGTACCCCAACAAGCCAGCAAGTCCCAAGGAAAAATCACGCACAAGACTCCATAAGGTTATAAACTGATTGGCTCATTAGGTCAGGCTACTTATTAGCTCTTATAACTTATGTTACCCCATTATTCTTATCTACGTTAGCCACATGGGCTCATTACCTTTCTCAGTGTGACAGCTTACATGTTGCTTCTTCCGTGGTCTGCACAGGAATGGCAGAGGAACCTCTCTGCTTCCCAGAATTCTCCCAGTCTCTTTGCTCCACCCCTACTTCCTGTTTGGCTTTCCCGCCTATACTGCCTGCCTGGCCAATCAGCGTTTTATTAAAATGTGATTGACAGAATACAGATAATTCTCCCGCACCATTTCCCTCTCTTTTTTTTTTAAACAAAGGAAAAATACCCATAATCCATTTGTTGGGAATGTAGGCGTAGTATTTCAGGCTACTTCCTGCTGGTTGGGGGCGCTGATAGTCTTAAGGGGACCTAAAGAAAATTTAGAGTTATAGTCAAGTCCTGACTGAAGTATCCTGGGAGTCTTGATCATCTCAGGCAGCAGTCTTGAATCAGTTCTGGATGTAGAACTCTGTCATCTGGGCCATCTGTTCCTGTCGATTTCTCAGGTGGCCTCCCTTGGTCAAAGATGATTTTTCTTAACTCTGAATAAATCCATAGCCTCTCATTTTCTGTGGAAACAAAAGCAGAATCTCTTCTCCAAAGTAACATACCTTTTGACTTCAGTTTTGAAGCCAAGGTATTTTCAAAATGTCTATCTTGGGTTAGTTCAGCAGCATTTATAAACAAATGTCTTTTGGTGACTGTTGCTCCTTCCTCAGCATTCAAACAATTAAAAGAGAGCATAACACACAGTATCAAGATTCTCTGTGTATTTTCCATCTTTATGCAGCTTTATTTTACTTCTATTTCTTTTATTTTTACTTTTACTTTTTGAGACAGGCTCTCTGTATATCTTTGTCCTGGAATAACTCTGTAGACCAGGCTGTCCTTGAACTCAGAGATCCTCCTGTCTCTGCCTCCCCAGTGCTGGGATTAAAGGTGTATGCTACCACACCTTGAACTCACAGAGATCTGTCTGTCCCTGCCTCCCAGGCATTGGGATTAAAGGTGTGCACTACCACACCTTGAAGTCACAGAGGTCAATCTCTACCTCTGTCCCTTGAAGTCACAGAGGTCAATATGCCTCTGCCTCCCAGGCATTGGGATTTAAGGTGTGTACCACCACACCCAACTATTCTCTTTCTTCCTTTTTTTTACATTAAGAACTTTAACTTTTAGCCTGCATATATTTTTAACACACTGTAAAATATTTAGAGGTTTTCTTCCTCTTTGAATCTCTCTTTACTGTATATCTCTCTTTTTCTGACCACATGAGCCTTTAATTTACTAAGCAATATGGAGAGCAGTGGCTTTGACGGCTAAATCCTCGTGGCTGAGGTACCAGCCAGAGCTATGTTTACTGCCACAACTCTATGGCGTTTCAAGGTCCTTGCTAGCAAGCAAGCTGCAGCATTCTGCTCACAGACCACACTCAGTCGGACTGCCTGCCTGAAAGAGTCAGAGATTGCCCTGGCAGGACAGCCCAGAAAGCCGGCATTTTAAAACAGCGCAGCGTTTTTCCTGCTACGACTGAAAACCGAAAAGCATGCGTTCAGCTTTTCATCAATACCATTTAAGTGTTTCGCGGCAGGACCTCTTAAAGGAGCTACAAAGTTTTGCAGCTAAAGCTGAGTTAGGAAGCCTCTCTTAGATGAGAGCATTTGCTTGCCTCTAGCAAGCAGAACAGACCCGAGAAATTGCTGCCACCAAGAAACCATGCAATGCTGTTATTTTGTTCTAGAATTACTTCCCAAGCTGTCTCAAGCTTTATGTGGATACAGTTGTCCACACGTTGGCGCCATATGTAGTATGAGGGCTGGCTTGTTGGGGTTTCTGTCCCACCCAGTACCCCAACAAGCCAGCAAGTCCCAAGGAAAAATCACGCACAAGACTCCATAAGGTTATAAACTGATTGGCTCATTAGGTCAGGCTACTTATTAGCTCTTATAACTTATGTTACCCCATTATTCTTATCTACGTTAGCCACATGGGCTCATTACCTTTCTCAGTGTGACAGCTTACATGTTGCTTCTTCCGTGGTCTGCACAGGAATGGCAGAGGAACCTCTCTGCTTCCCAGAATTCTCCCAGTCTCTTTGCTCCACCCCTACTTCCTGTTTGGCTTTCCCGCCTATACTGCCTGCCTGGCCAATCAGCGTTTTATTAAAATATGATTGACAGAATACAGATAATTCTCCCGCACCATTGCTCTTTGCTTTCTTATAAGACAAAGTAGTCCTTAGCATAAGAGTTTTTCTTCTAAAGCATATTCCCCAGGCTAGATCCTGTAAATAGGATCTCAGCTGCATTTTCTTCTCGAATTATCTATTGTCCTTTTAAACAAATAAATATATATGCATGTATTGTGTATGTAAGTGTATATATGTACATGCATGTATGTAAGTTTGGAAGGATGGATGGATGGATGGATGGATGGATGGATGGATGGATGGATGGGTGGGTGAATGGATGGATGGATGGGTGGATGGATGGATGGATGGGTGGATGGATGGATGGATGGATGGATGGATGTTTATCCCATGGTAAGGGGTTTCAGTGAATTAAAGCTACATCTGATTGTTTAATAGTTAAATGAGTCGTACAAAGGTATGTAAAATATCTCTGATTTCTCAGCCGCTTGGAAGAACTTGAGGAGAGATAGAGTGGACACTTTGTTGGGGGGAAGCAATTGCATTTTAAAGTGATGAACATTTTCTTTCGAATGGCTGCTAACAGAATGGCATTTATTGTGTTTCAAACTCTGCAGAAATAACCTCTGATAAAATATAAATAAAATGTTGGGCTTCCTCTTTCTTCTCATCTTATTGAGATGTCAACCATTAGACAATGAGGTTTCACTTTCTACCTCCTTAAGATACTGCTTAACCATCTTGTCTTTCCAAGACTCTCCTTAAATTGGTTCTGAAGACGTCAAAGGTGTAAAATATAAATAAAAAATAAAAACACTAATACAAAACTATTTTGTTCTTATGAACACAAATTTAAGTTGGTTTTTTTTTTCAGTCGCTAGACTTTGATCTCCTCAGAAGTCCTGCTTGTTTCACAGAGAGAGTCCCAAGTAAAACACTAAATTGATGGAAGTTAAATTTGTTTGTCCATCACTGTAGCTCTGGTGACCATTCCTATTTTTAGGCTACATGCTGGCATGTGTGAGATGGCAATAGAATCTTTGGAATTTATTTTTGAAAAGATAAATTATAAACTTTAAACAACCCACCTAGTAGAAACCTACTGTGCCCAAGGACAGTTGCGTGCCTATTGGTGAATCCCTGCAGAGGGCAGGAGAGGGCAAATGTTGAAACAGTTTTTGGACTTATTGGTAAATTTCTCCCAAGCATTCAAAAGCCATTTAAAACCTTGTGTGAACTCGATGCTTCCAGCTTCAAAGTGATATTTCAAAGCCCTCCAAAAAACAAATACTAACACTTTTTTTCTCAGGATACTTGTTCACATTTAACAAGAAAGAGGCATGATCTGGATCCTGGAATAATTGACACCACATATGTCTTCCATATTGGAAAATGAAAGAGAAGTCCAGACCCTCCTGAGTAGGGAACACTATCCAGGAGCCCAGGTGGACTGCGGGGAACACTACCCAAGGAGACAGAGGGAAGGGCTGTAGGAGAGACAAGAGTGATCCACTTGAGACAGGAGTTATCTAAAACTCTGTTTGCCTTGTGGTCTTAAGCTTTTATTCATCCCAGCATTCAAGTTCGGTGGGGGGAGGGGGGGCTGCTCACTCCAGTTCTGCACCTTAGTCCTTTGGGGATTTAAAAAAGAAAAAAAAAATGATTGTAGCTATGAACTCTGCTCATCTTCAAACTAATGGGTTCTCCCCTCCCTTCCCACAACACCCCCCCTCCTAGCACCCTTTGTCCACTTTTATGAATTAAAACAAGCACACACACTTGCACACACAGGGAATCCTGCCATTAATTAAAGGACTTGTCAGCCCCAATCCCAGATCCTTACAGCGCAGGAAATGTGCTCCTTTTAAGTGCAAAACCATAACATTACCATTTCCCCAAGTGCGCTCTGTTTTAGGCTGCTTTCCTAATTAGAGGGATGCTAACAGCCGCGCTGATTGGCATTATAAAAGCACTAGTTTGGCTTCATCTGTCCCAGGTGTGCTGTGTAATTTTTTTCTTCTCACCGGTTCAGAGCGGCACCTCTCTCCTTCATTGTTCCTTAAAGTTTTCATCTGAGGAATTAATACAGATAAAAAGACATTAGAAAGGAAGCGGCCATGCCAGGGCTCATCACCCGAACCTTTTATCAAAAGTACAAACTATACAAGTTAGAGGATTTTTTTTTACCCTTTTGTTTCTAAGGGTTAAGGGAGTGGGAGGGAATGGTGCATAGAGAGGAGAGGAGAGAGGCTGGGGGAGAAACACGACTCTGTCAATGGTCTGAATGCACCATTAAAATTGGCGTCACTACAAAGGTTAGAGCACATCTAACTGTCAATACAGTGAGGAGAGTGGAGTCCGGTAAGGGGGAGCTTTGGAGAGAGACATACTTTGATATTTTGGAATGTTAGAAGGGTGAATGTGAAAAATTGGAGGTTGGGGATCTAATTACCCAACCATAATTGGGGGCTAGGGAATAAGTTGCAGTCCTCTCAACTCACCGCAGATCAATTATGTTAAGAGAACATCTGTAAGTAGAACTTAATGAGGTCCATTAGAGCAGCATGTACAGCCTCCTTTAACAGTGCTTGTCAGCTTCTTGGATGAGCTGAAGGAAGCTGCTAACTAGGGACCTGGCGAGGTGTTTAAATACTGGAGGAGCCGCTCTGGTCCACTCAGGGTTTGTATGCAGTTCGGGAAGAAAGTAAGAGAGAGAAAAGCACGTCAGAAAACCAAGGAAGGCGGAAGCGAGAGGCTCCTTCATTTGTGTGGCTGCGTCTCCAGGCGGGATGGTGGGACTGTGTGAGCAGGGGGCCTGGTCAACCTCATTCCTCCCTTGACTGACACCTTTGACTGTAGCTGGACTTCTAGAGGGGGTGCTGGCTTTCACCTACTCACAGCAACAACCTGTCTGATACCTTTAGAAAAAAAAAAAGACTGCGACCCCAACAGAAGCATCTCTGGGACACTACAGAAACCACTCCTGAACATCCCTATACAAAAGTTATCTGTGAGGTGTGTTTTGCAGAAAGAGACGGCTGAAAACTTGAAGACATATTTAGGAACAGGCACACACATACACTGTTTTCTTGTGCAAGATCTCTTTTGAGCAAAGGTAAGTAGCATATATCTGATTACCCCCTTGAAAGTCCCCTTCCCCATTCTGTCACACATACCCCTTACCATTCCCCTCATAATATAAGAGCCCAGGAAAAGATAATGTACCTTTTCTTTTTAAATTTTCTTTTAAGTGTTAGTGTATGTGGAATGAATTGAGTTAAATTCTCTCATCCTATCTATGATAAGTTGCAGAAACAAGGGACAGGCAAAAGATAATCGGACCAAGAAGATGTGGTTCCCGATGGCAATCCGTTTACAAAGATTTCCGAAGCATGTGTAATTAAAGTGGGTAGTTTACTCTCAGGAAATGAAGAAAGTGCTTGCCTGGCTGGATCCAACCTTCAGCTTGCCTGAGTAAACAAAAGCACATTCTTCTTCCACTTTTTTCCTTGACAGGAGGGGCTGAGACTTTGGGGGCTGGGGGGAGCCAGGAAAACAGGGGGTTCGCTGGGGGTTAATGGTGTTTTGCACAAAGTGTCAGCAGAAGATGATTAAATCCCACCTCTTGTTCACCAGATCACCGTGTGTGCACTTGTATATTTCATTGTCGGCGAGCACTGATGATCACATCTGTACACATTAAGTGGCAAGCCTCTTCATCTGCACTGGGTTTTTCTGATGGTTTTTTTTTCTGTGAATAATTCATATGATTATGAAGAGAAAAACTGCTATTTTCTATCTCTCTCTTCTGTGGCACAGATTAAAAAAAATCTTGCTGTAAATTGCATGATTGGGGAGATAGTCTGCTTTCAAATAATTTAATTCATGACAAAACCTAATTACTGTCAGGTAATACCCTGTCAGCTTTAATGCATTTCATCACTCATAATGAAAAGACGAGCATTTTATGACCCATCTAATTATCATTACATTTTAGGGGAAAATGAATGGCATGGAGCTGAATGTTAACTATTCCATTTTATTCTTTTACACATGTGGTTTAGCATATTATTCACTAAGTTCCCCCCTCTCTCTCTCTCCCTCTCTCTCTTCTTTCTCTCCAAGTATGGGATATATGGTAAAACTGAGAGGGAAAGGAAGGTTGGGGAGAGAGAGGAAGAGAATGGGATGCAATTAGAGCTCTAGATATTTGTCCTTTTTATTTATTTATTTTTAGGTGTCAACGTGGTTAATGCCTTTGCAGGTTGGTGTGTTGATATGGGGGATCCTACTGCCACAGTCCAAAAGAGTACTAATTACTGCGAATGATGTCACCGTAGGCAGAGGAATAATCCCATCATTTAATTAGTTGAATGATTTAAACAAAGATTTGCATAGATGCACTCATCAGTTGCCATGAATTACGGAGAAGCAGTTGCCAGCGAGGGGTAACAGATCATACAGTTGGAGGGAAAAAAAAATCTCATCCTCCTTGAACATAATTAATTTAATTGTCCTCATTAGCTGTACCATTTGTTTTGATTTTATTTCTCCCTTTACCCACACATTCTTCTCCCTCCCTTTCTCCCTCCCTCCCTCTTTTCTTCTCAGTACATTGGTTGCTGGAGAGAACAGGCAAAACACACACACACACACACACACACACACACATGCACACTGGGTGTTTCAGAGTAGCTGTGGCTGCAAGGCTGAGTAGACCCTGCTGGGAGCTGTGTCAATGGCTGAGGTGTGTGTGCTGAGTGGTCCGGCCAGAAAAAGCCAAAACTTAAGAAGTCTGCTTGCAGACTGAGCAGCAGAAGGGGTTCTCAGTGTTCTCTGCCTGTCTGAATATCCTTATTTTTCAGGTTGGTTCTGAGTTTTGTTGTCTTTGAAAGGGATAAAAAAGCAAGACGTACTATTTTATCTTGAGCCTTCTGAAGGTTGGGGTTAAAAAATAAGTTAGCATTGTGCATTGTGGTACCAGGATACAGGGAAGCGTGATTTAGCATAAGTATTCAAGGAGACTGCTTTGGTTAAAAAAAATAATACTAATAAAGTAAAACTTAGAACTAGATTAAAATTGTTGGTGCAGAGGAGGAAAAGACCTTTTTTATTTGCTTTGAGTTCTGGGTGTTTGTTTGTTTGCTTATGTAGTTCAACAATTGAATCTTTCTTGGCACTTAAACCATCTCAGTCAGGGTCATTCAAATGTGCGCTGTTTTTAGGTTTGATCTTTGGACAAGGCTCTGTGAAATGTGCTGAGGGGGCCTTGCAAGAGCTGTCAAAGGGAAAAT
This sequence comes from Myodes glareolus, assembly GCF_982192425.1. NCBI lineage: Eukaryota > Metazoa > Chordata > Mammalia > Rodentia > Cricetidae > Myodes > Myodes glareolus. The sequence continues at coordinate 14,228,182 of NC_142028.1, forward strand.
GACTGAAGTTTGAAGTCGTAGAAAAAGAAGATGTTTTAGAGCTACTGGTGACCTACAGGGAAGCAGAGTGAAGAGGGGAGGTTAGGGGAAACGGGACCTCTTTCAAGGAAACAGATTTAAAGAGAAGGTAAAAGCAGCTATCAAGGCCTTAAAGTAAGTCCATGAAGGCCGAGGACAAGAGGAGCTTGGCCAGGGAACCCTCTTAGTCCTGAAAGCCTGGCTTGGACTTCTTGGGCTTTAGCATTGAAGCAGATTCTAAGTAAGTATGCAAGTGTCTACAGGAAGTGTGTTTCAGTAGTCACTGTGGATTCAGCACCCGGTGGGAGGGGGGAGTTCACAGTCTGACTCTTGGGCCATTAGAGAGAGGAAGGGGTGTGTGTGGCATTGCCTGGACTGGGTTTGTGTGCCAAGACTTTCCGAGCAGGGACTGCCGAGAGTTTCTGAATGGAAGTCATAGCCCGGGCGATTGCAGACCCGGCACCCCCACCCCTCCACACCCGTGCCCAGACATTCACGGAAAGGGAGAACTGTGCCTTTCTCCAATGTATCCCGGTAGCACTTTGATTCCTTGGCTTTTTATTTTAACTTCATCCACTGGCACTGTCAGTAATAGATTTAGAGGGAAATTTGCTTCCAGCTTGCCCGTCCTATTCCAAAATGCCCCCGTTATTTTAGGAAGCCCTACCCTTCTCTTATGCTCTTTCACAGTTCTTGTGCGTAAGTCCAAGAGGTACGGTCCTGGTCCTTCCGGAGTCCGGTCCTGCAGAGGTCACATTCTCTGTGTGATGGGGAAGGGTGGGAAGGGATGGTCCCCAGCGTTTGTCAGAAGCATATGCATTGGGTTGTGCTGACTGCACTCGCAGGCTTGTCAATTTTCACCCTGGGAAATTAGCAACAAAGCCTGGATCTGTCTCGTGGCTGCTTTTGCACTTTCCGAGGGCGGCTGTACTTGACTGAGCTGCAGAACAGACAGCGGGGAGAGAGAGAGAGAGAGCAAGCTAGCAAGCCAGCAAGCGAGAGAGCGAGCAAGAGAGAGAGAGAGAGAGCAAGCGAGCAAGGGAGCCAGCTAGAGGGAGGGAGAGAAGGAAGAGGGAGAAGAGGGAGGGGTGGGCGAGAGGTAAATACTCTTAAATCGGAAGGGAGCTGCCTCCACTGTGGTCTTGACAGGCGCTGCCTGGGCTCCGTGGCGCTGTAATAACTGGGTGACCTTTTCTTGGGCTGTATTATGTCTGGCTGGGAAGGGATTGCATTTTGCGGCTGAGAGCCAGGGCTTGCTTCAGCTCGGGCTCCTTGCACGCTGCCGGGGTAAGTTGTCTGGAGCCAGGACCAAGAGAGACATCCCCCCCGGACTGCAGTTGCCTAAAAGAAGGACACCTGTGGCTCGCATGCGGTCCACACTGGTACTTTGCGGATCCTGGAGGACCTCATTAATTTAAACTTAAAAAAAAAATAGCGATCCACCCCCCTTTTTTTTTCAAACAATGTTTCTTTTTGACCTTTCCCAAGGAGAAGCGCTACCAAGCAGCCTCTGTGCTCACTGAACACCCTCCCTGTATCGCTTAATTGAGAAGGTAAGTGAGAGGCTGTGTATACACGCGTCGGCTCATTTGTGCTGTGTGTGTCTCCGGGTGCGCGCGTGCGTGTGTGGATGCTGGGTGTTTTTTTTTTTTTTCTTATTCTTCCCCATCCTCTCCCAATGAAGCATAAAGTAAAGCTGTACCCGAACCATCCGCACCGCCACCACTGCAACTTTCACCCGGCTGCAGGTCTGCAGAGATGGTTTTTGTTTGTTTTGTTTTGTTTTGTTTAAATCATGGGAGGCATCATTATTTTTACGATGAGACACGAAATATATGCGGGGCGGAAGATGAGGAAGAAGGGGAGCGTGCGGCTGCAGCGCGACATCTCAAGTAGGAGACCAGAGCATAATAGACAAAGTTCATTGGGAGCTGCAGCAATCACACACTGACTCAGGAAGACGGGTTGGGACAGTTTGCAAAGGTTGGAGGGTGGGATGTTGCTTCCAGACTAAGTGAAGTGGTGTCAGTCTTGGGTATTTCCTCAGAACTCTCCATGCCTGCTTGGAAACGCATACCCCCCACTACCACCGTAAAAGAGTTCAAATTACAACCTTGTTCTTTTCCACACCCCTGCTTTTACCCAGTGCAGCCTTGATAACAAAACACTGCTTCCGTGTGTTGCGAAAGTGACTATGTAGGGGTAGGCAGAGAGAAGACAAGTGCCCAGTAGAAGCAGGTTCCTTGGACCCAAGTGCCTGCATCCTAACAGGTCTAGAGATCCAGCACGTTTTAAAGGGGGCTACTCAGAGGTTGTTATGAAACACAAGTCAGATTTATGATCTTTTTCATAGCGAACACGATATGCTATGCTAACACTGCCTGTGACGGTTTAATCAAATCCATTTGTTACCGGGAAGCTAAAAGGGGCCGCTGGGATTTTAGGATTACGGGCAGAGTTAGGGAAGCATGTGGCTTTGTCATTCGCCATCATTTTACACGTTCCCTCATCCCCTCCCCCACCGCCAGCCTCCCTTGCCACTAGACCCCAGCTCCCAAAGTGGCTTCACAATAGTGGATTCTCGGCCCTGTATGCTGCTCACCAGATCCACGCTTAGGGCCCCAAATCCAGGTGACTCCCCTCTTCTACTTCCTGCCTGTGGTGGGCTTGGTACTCCATGCGAAGCTTCAGCGACTCAGGCATGCCTAAGTCAACTCATGCAGAAACAGGAGAAAAGTTTTGGTAAGGTTACAGTCTATCATAGAGGCACTTTCTCCGGGCGCTCGGCACTCGTGGCTAGCTTCAAAGCCTGCCAGCTCTTCTATCTGCTGAAGATACAAAATATTATTGTTGCTACTGCTTTTAAAGACTGCTGCTTTCGACCAATTAATCTCACTAGGTGCCACAAATACTGGTACATTCTTTGCAAAGCCATCCCTGTGTGGCTGCAAAGACACAGCCACAAAAGGTTGGATCATAAACTCCGCAAGGGGATTCTTTGTTAGAGTGTATGTATGTTTCTTATTTTTTTTTTTATTTTGCATGTGAGCTGCATCAAAATTGAACCCAGTCTTGCAAATCTCTTGTTGGCCTTTGCCAAGCACTAGCACTTTGCTGCCATGGTAACTGTAATTAAACTGATAAGAGTGGGGAAATGTCAGTATCTCTGAGCCTTGCAGCTGCATTGGAGAAAAAGGGAATCAAATTGGTTCCCAGCTCCATTGCTCAAAAAGGGGAGGGTGGTGGAAGGACACGGAGGGGGGTTGGGAGTTGAAGGGGCAGAACAGAGTTAAGCAGCTCTAGTGCCAGAGATTTGGGGACATCTATTTGCATTGTTTTCCCTTAGGGGGCTGCAGCCTGTAGGGGTGCTCTGGGCCAGTGAACAGAGAGAAACAAGCTTTTAGGCCCAATCCAGCTTTCCAGTCTGGATTGGGGGGAGTGAGTGGGAGTGGGACGAAGAAGGGCAGGAGGAGAGAAAATCTTTTGTTTGGTACACTTGGCAATCGAAAGGCTGTGTTGGCCAAATTCTTTTAATCTATGTCATTGCTCCCAGCTGCGAAACCTGCCGTCCCAATTCTAGCATCTACTCTTCCAAAAGCCCTTCATGATGGAGCCCCTTCTCCTTCTCCCAAATTGTCCCCTGTAAATCTTCTGAAAGGGAAAGAATGTTTTCCATTCATTCCATGTGATCAGTTCAAATAATGCATCAGTGTTAAAAAAAAAAGAAAAGAAAGAAAGAAAAAAAGAGAAAAAAAACACTGTGCCTAAGTGCTGCACATCTTTCATTATTGAGATAATTTTTTAAGCCCCTGTGTGTTGTGGAGTTGTGGTTACTTTGTTGTGTTAAGTACTGAAGCTAAGACTGTGCGGATGAATGGCACAGAACAAGGGAACATAATGGATGCAATCAACCGTCAGGCCTTCTCACAATGCAATCCAGGCAATTAAAAGCTCACCAGAGTTGAAATGAAACGGTTCTCCTTCTTTCTGCACAGCACACTGCACAGGCTATTATTTATGTCTTTTTTTAAAATTATGATTTCCCTTAAACTGTCAAATAACTCAGAATGGCAGGGTCTCAGAGGCAATAAGAATTTCCCTCAGAACAATTTGCATGCCAATCTAAAACTAGTTATGAGTGCTGATGGGCTATGAGCAACTTGTGAAGTGTCTCTTAGCCATGAACACATAACTCTCCCCAGACATACTCTCTTGGATCAAGAGCACAGAATGCTCAGTGCTTTCTGCTATTTAGGTGCCTGGCAACGTGGTGACTACCAAGTGATTGTTTTCCTACATTTTTTTTCAAATGCATAGAATGGAGCAGATTCTATTTGCAAGAGAAAGGAAGTAATGCTCTTTAAAAAGAAGTTATGAGGATAGAGTAGAAAATATCAAACTTCTTTTATGGTCAAGGCCAAACAGAATGAAAGAATTTCAGTTATTAATTGGCCTCTGAGTGCTAAATTAAAATGTCAACACAACAAAAACATTTTGCAACGACAAGCAATATAGTATTTCTTGTGCCAAATGTTGGTATCTGCTGTCTTGGTTACAATTTATTCTGAATAAAGATAGCTGACCCTTTACATTTAATAATAATGCCACGAACATGGGCAATAATGGAGCTTAGCTTACTACCAAGAATTTTTGTTTCATCTTTTATCTTTGTGATATAAAAAATACACACTTCAAATTAATTAGGGCAGTTACCTTAAACATACCTCTGTATGCTTTTAGCCATGAGATCTGGACTTCCTTAGTAAAGCGAAATCCCTCTTCTCCCTCTAGGTATATGACTAAGAGGCACCTGGGCCCGTTGTGCCCTGTAATTAATGGGACTCATGCCTTGTGGGACCTTGCTAGAGAAGGATAACTCGTTCTGATCAAAGAAACTTCATTTGTTAGAAGTTCTAGAGAGTAAGATTTAGCAGAGCTATCAAGGGTTATGATTAATCTACACTAGGCCCTTAGCTCCTTCAAAGAGAAGGAGCAGGGAGCAGGCTAAGTGAGGACCACCTGCTCTTCTGCACAAATCTGCTGCTGGTCCGCAGCTCAGAACACCACAGCCATGCGTGTCAGGCACACAGGACAGCCACCCCGTTTTCTTCTCTGCAGTCCTTCCTCGGTTACTCTACCAGACAAGTTGGTTTCTAATGAAAGCTTAAGAACATTCTAATATTATATGTTGTTTGTATTCATTGGTAGCTGGAAAACTTATTCAGCTGTGGGCATGCTCGGGTGCGATTTTCTGTGTCACTGAGGGCTGCACCCTTCATCATAAGGCATCAGAAGGAAGGATCGCGTTTACCTACCTTGAAGTGAAATGAATCAAAAGCACTTCATGCTTTCCTTCTGGAACTCTCTTAAATGCATTTATACTTGGTGTTTGATATCTTTGTCCATCTAGGTTTAAAACTTTATAACTAGAAGGGGAAGCGAAGTGTTAAGGGGTGGTCTGGGGTTGCAGGTAGAACACCTAGTACCAGCGCCCTAGCGTCACTGTCATTCAGCTCTTAAGGGGCCCCTTCACTTCTCTGCCTCTCTGTATTATAATTCGTAATACAAGGGAATCGATGATGTCTGCAGCATTTTATAGCGATTCAAATCCATTACTTGATAACGATGGAGCTTTGTATAGTTGGCCAGCTTTTCCTTCTTTTTTTAAGGCTGAGTGTTTGACACTTGGGGAACAATAAAGAGAAACTAAAAAATGAATATTCAATTAATTAAAAATATTTTAGTCAAGTTGTAAAGCCTGTAGAAGCAAGATTCCTTGCTGATGAAGAATATTCATCATTGAAATAAAGCAGTGTCCCTATATTCAATATGGTATATGTATACTTTCTATAATGTGTCTATTTATGGATGACTGTGTAATGTTTTATATTCTTAAACTTTGTCTTCAGTGCTTTTTCTTTCCCTTATAAAATAAGTAGATGCTTGTGGCTATCAATTGCATAATCCTATAATTGTTTTATATTAGAGCATTTATTATATAATCAAGTGATGATTCTTCAATATAAGCAGTGACTAATGTATATGAAAATAAGTATATTTTGTTATTTTACCACAATGAATACTTTGAAATATAAAACACACAGAAGCAAGTATTTGGATGTAAGTAAACTCTATAGGACTGATGGGTTTTGGGGACAGATGCCCTGCATACTTATCTATTAACACGTGTACATCTAAGTTAAAATTGTGAATGTCCCATACAGATGCATGCTTCGCCTGTCACATACATGTTGAGTGAACTGTTTCTGCAGTTATGTGAAGGGCAGTTTGGGATCCTGTCGGGTCAGCCATGGATGAGCTAGTTTCAGTTGCTTGCTTCTCTAGGCTCTCATCCATTTACTCACATGTTCTTCCTGTTTTGTGTGGAGAACGGAACACTGTGGAAATGACCGAAGGATGTCTAATCTCCATAGCCAGCATCAAGGTGCAACACACAGCAGTTCACCACTATCGCTGCTTCACGTTAATGAGTTGCAAAGTTTGAGGTTTCTTTCCAAAACGTAGATGGTTGTAATATAACTCAGAAGGAAGGAAGGAAGGAAGGAAGGAAGGAAGGAAGGAAGGAAGGAAGGAAGGAAGGAAGGAAGGAAGGAAAAAGAAGACATACAGAGGCAGTGTCAACTTTTTCCCTGTTTGCCTTTCCTTCTGTTTGGAGTCTCAGCGACCCTCTCTCATTTCTTTTCCTCAGGCATACAAATGCTCTCAGTTCAGCCAGACACCAAGCCGAAAGGTTGTGCTGGCTGCAACCGCAAAATCAAGGATCGGTACCTTCTAAAGGCACTGGACAAATACTGGCATGAGGACTGCCTGAAGTGTGCCTGCTGCGACTGTCGTTTGGGAGAGGTGGGCTCCACGCTGTACACTAAAGCTAACCTTATCCTCTGTCGCCGAGACTACCTGAGGTAGGAGTTGTCTTTGCATACCGGTCACGGCTGAATGCCTTTTAAAGTGTATTTTTGGTTTGTTTATTTGATTTCCTTAACTACCGACTGCTGTTCTTGAAAGATGTGACCCTGCCAGCCTTCAAAATGTTGGCCTGTATCACACAAACCTCTGCTTAAGGGGTAGCCAGCAAAAATATCTGAAGTATTTTAATTCGACTTGTCGGTGGATGCTGATTTAGGAATCCGTCATTCATTACTTACACTGAAAATGACAGACAATGCCAAGGATGGACCTGGATTCAAACACCATCTGGGTGCTTCTTTCACTAAAGCGTACGAGATGAGCCTGACAGAGAGACCAATTGTTGCTCAACTGAATTATTTTAGCTCTGCGCTTTTAATAAGTTCAACTTTAGTTGCATGGAATAATTTGGTTATTCAGCTAACTTTCCTGTTGTCACATATACTAAAAGAAATCAGTTTTAAATTCTTGACTTGCATTCATTAATATATTTATGGTAATGTTTTGGAACCTTGACCTAAGTATATCTGTGTCTTGCCACCCCATGGTATTTGAAGTTATCGCAACAATACTGAACAGTCTCAGACTCGCTTGTGGTTTTATGGAGAATGAAATAGTAAAGACCTCATTGCTGGTGGAAGCCAGTCACCACTCTCAAAAGTACAAACATCCGATCAGTCTCAAGGCAGTGGGGGTCTCCATGGTTATACAACCTGAAGCGATTTCAATGTGTGTCCCTGATTTTAGTCAGCATGGAAATGCTACTGGAGGGAGGATTTTCTTTCCAGGGGACTGTGTGACTTGACTTAGCTGCAAATTACTTATCCTAATAAAGTGGGATCTATCAAATTAGAGAAATGATATATAGCATCATTTGGGTTTTCATATTTCATACAATTAATCATTTTTTCCAGCCTGACATTAAACTATTTATTTGAATCGTTTTCCTTATGACACAAAATTTATCAATTGATAGTAACTCCTTAACCAACCATGCTGGATGTTCTGGGAGATGTTTCTTAAGAAATTTGGTCCCTCTTTTCTTACTCTATAATTCAGTTATTTAGAGGCAGATTTTTTTCATTCTAATACATATATATCTTTTGATTAATGGTAGTTGCATAGGGGCAAATCCAGTATGATTTCTCACATTCTGCTCTCCCCTGGTAACACTGCTTCTAGTTTGTGCTTATAGCCTCCCGGTTAATTATAAACACTTGTTACCACTTCCCTGTGTTCCCAGAGTTCAGAAGCACACAAGGTGCCAACAATGGGAAGTGACTCTCAAGAGCCAGGATTCCCCTCATTATGGCGGCAAAACCAATCAGAGTTAACATACAACATGCATTCTTCCAGAACTCTGCCGTCTTTGAACTTTTCTTCTTTGAAATAAAAATGTCTCCTGTGCTCATTGTGAATGAGTGCCTCGTTTTGAGATAAAGCGTGTGTGTTTGCTTTTCATGATCTGATCTGTTACTTCCTAGGTTCGCTTTGTCTGTGCTAACTGATACCCACAGCTTTTTGACTCCTTTTGACTTTCATTGTGCACAATTTCAGTTTATCAAGTGGATTTAGGTTGCAGTGGCAAACAAGAAGTTTATACAGTTTGAGCTGGAGTAGGCGGTTTAATAAGTAAAAAAAAAAGATAAACATTAAGGAAAGAGTAAAGAATATTGTTTGAAGGCTTGGGATATTTCTGAATCAGAAATATTGAGTTCGCCTGTTTCATGGGTAAAATAGTTATGTGTTTTCAATGTGTTGACAGCAGGGAAAGTAACCTTAGATTTGTTCTGTTCCATTCTTCCTTGGGACAGCAAATAGAATGTGGTGCTAACCTAGGATTTGATCATCTCAATTAAATGTGTCACCCAAGGGAATTTATCAAAATAGTTTGCGTATCTGAAGTCTTCATCTTTATTAAAAAACAAAATGCATGTGAATTTCTGCAGTGAAGCTTTTCGTTTCTGCTGGGCTTTTATGTTAATGACAGTTAACTTAGTACACACATATCCTTCTCTCTCAAATATGGTCCTGATCACCAACATATTCATTTCTCAGAGAACGACTTCCTCTTAAACTGGTCATTACCACATTAATGACCAGTTGTTACAGTAACAGCCTGGGGATTGTTAACATCTCAGACCAGGTTGTTAACAGCAAGCTTATTCCTTATTTACACTGAGGTTGGTAATGTAATGTGACTTGGGCGATTTCATCAGCACAGAAAGTGTCAAGGTGACACAAGGAATTGGTATGTGCATAAAATGCTGTGTTACGGGGTGTAGAATACACCACAGATGTGGTGTGTTTTAGGTGAAAGTCACAGGTCTCGATGACATTGTACAGATGTGCCTCTAAGAAGTTTAAATAACCAGATCCTGTATTTTAAATCAAATTTATTCATATATCAAAATCTTTGATTGGATACAGCCATGTACACATGTTTATTAGATCCCTACTATGTGGAAGGTAGAACTGAAAACAATGGCTGAAATTAAGACTAAGGGAAGACTTTCAGTAAGCTATGAGGCGCTAGCCTCTAGTCGTTGCTTTCAAACTTGGTTTGCAGAAATGCACAAAGTGGTCCATGAATAACCAGTTTCCAAATTAAGACTCTGTTGGCTATTAAGACAGTTTATTTTATTATAAGAATATCTGCAGCACCATTAGTGAACAAATACTCTCTGTGTGAATTTTGCTGAACCTCAAAGATCAGGTTTCTCATTTCCCTCTATGGTCAATATATATTTTTTCTGTAATCTTCATCAGCAATATTTAACCGCTGAAATTCTGTTTCAAAATAGTAGAATTTTTGAACTTTGCATATTATATGATTTGGTTAGAATAACGAGAAATAATAAGTCACAAATAAATTACAGATTTGGATTGTGCCCCTGAGTTACTAGTTACCTAAAAAAGAAAATAGAAAATGCAAAAGGAAACATGACCCATGCTTATAAATTATTGATTATTGGTATTTCCCTACACTTGAGAATTGTCTGGAACTGAAGATGAGGGAAATCCTTTTTGCCCACTGTATTTAAAAGCCTATTAAGCATTTTCTCCTAAAGAAGAAAAACAAAAGCCTAGTTCATTCTAAGCTAAGAGTTTTAGAAAGCTTCACTATTATTTTGCATGATTGGGAGTGTTACCTCATGAGACCACATAAGTCCTTTGAATTTGAGATATTAAATGATATTAAAATATATAAATTTAGATAGCAGGAAACAGAAGGTGTAACCCTCAAGTCACTATTGGAATATATATGTCTTTCTTCAAGACTTTTTTTTTTTAACCTTCGTGACACAGTCAGTTTTATTTAAGGGAAAGCAAAACACCCGCACTGGCAGCTTCGGACCCGGGGCAGGGCTGCTCACTCTCTGAAACTGGCCTATCATCCTGGCTAGTCACTTGATCTGCTATTTTGCTGTGAACGAGAGATGTACACATCCATGGAGACACAATGTACCCATTTGCAGTACTGCAATCCTTCCACAGGACTTTTCTCCATATAGAAAGAAAGAAAATGATTGACTTTTAAAAACTCTTTCTGCTCTAAGAATGAGTACCTGTACTCTATCTGTTGTCAGGCATTTCTGTTCCCAAACCCAGGAAAGAATTTGTTAAAAACACAGCCACCACATTGATACATTCTTTCAAAGATTGTAAAAGTAACTTTATGACAAAAGAGACAAAAAGCATCTTTAGACGATAAATTTGAGTCTCAAATTGATAATATCTAAGAATAGCCAATTGTTGAGTAAAAATATCAACATTTAGCAGTCATGTTTAAGAGACTTTAGGTACTACTGACACTCCTACTTAGTTTTGGAAAATATGAATAGCCGTGTATTACCAGAGTTTTTAGAATTAAGGCTTTGTGTAAACATTAAATAGTCACAAGTGGCAGAAACATACCAATGCTTTATTTTTTGATCCAGAGGCAAAAAAAGAATATCAGATCTTACCATTCCATCTTTGGGACAGTTTTTACTTTTAGTGTTCATGTAAGCCTGCACGAACACTAAATTTATAAGTGTTAAGTCGACACAGCCTCTATCTCGTATCCGTTTCAATGGTGGCTTGCCAGAGTCGTTGCAAAGCTGTGTGCTCTGGTGTATGCAATGAAAGAAAGCTGCTTATAGCTGCTTCTACATGAGAAGTCGTAAAATGTCTTATAGAAAATTTAATGCAATTTGCTATTTTTATACGTGAGCATGATTTGTTTAAAATGAAACTACTGGGAAAGGGTGAGGTTTTACATTCCACCAAAGTTGCCAATTAACCAAAATGATTGAAGCTAGCTCTGCTAACTGCAAATTTTATATGCTTTAATATAATAATATAACTCTTAAAGAGAAAATTAAAATAAAATGCTGCATGGAGCATCAGCCTAGCTATAACTTTATTTCACGCTGATCAAGCCTGGTACTTCTGAATTTTTATGTAAGATTAAATTTATATTGATGTGTAATTATAGCCTTAAATGTAAATAGGAATGTGTTATTAATACTGTTTCATCTGGGCAAGATGAAGCGCAGTGTCTGTCTTAATGTGGAATAAAGTATTCATTCTTTTTTGCCCTCACTTTCACTTTCTGAATTTCAAGCAGATGGAAATATTTGCCCTGGGAAGCAGTACATTATTATTTTTTAAATAACTTTTTATCATCTGAATGTAAAAATAAAACAAGTTTCCATCTAGAGTGAGATACCTTATTCATAAATTTTCTCTACGAGCTTCATTTAATGATTTTAGGCATGTTACTACAGTCCTAATTTTTATGATCTATGATTGTCTTAGTTGATCTTAGTATAATGAAATATTTTGATGCATGAGCATATTTGATGCCGTGATCTGTGAAAAATATTGTTATAACCCTTGCAATTTATTCTACATTATTTACAGCTTTATGAAGAGTTGTAGCTTTTCCATGTTGCTTTTATCATAGGAAAGTATTGTTGAATTCTAGTTTACACTATATAGCATGCATCGAGCAATATAATGAAAGAACAATAATTTCATTTGATACAATACTTTAGAGAAATGTTCCTCGTCTGGGAAAATAACTGGTGTTTCATAGAAGACTTCCTGAGGGAAAAGTACATCGAAATTATTCCTGTTGAAAAATATTTAATCTATATGTAGAATTTCTTTTCCTTTGTAAATTTATATATAACTTATTTCTATTTTTAGTTCCACAATTATCCATTTGTAATGAATGAATATTTACATACTTCATGTAATTAGCTCTATTTGTTTTGTGGAGTTTTGTTTTGATTTGTTTATATACTTTAGCTATTTTCATGGAAAATGCCAGCTCTCTGGGAATATTAAGAATACTCCACACTATTTACCGATTTGTTTTTTGTTTCTTTCATCACTTTATAATGCATGGGATACTTCAGTGAGGGTTGTTTTTACATGGAATTTGGATAAACTAGACATACCTGAGTTGCAAAAAATATTAAAAATCCGTTTCTACAAGTATATTTAAGATTAAAGGCATCTAGAAGAACTACATTTGAGAATTGCTAAACATGCTTATTTTGCACTTTATAAATATGTAGAATTCTGGGAAAGAATATCTATTTTTGGTTGCTCTTAGAAAATATCAAAGTAAGCCAGCACTTCATTTATAAACTCACCATTAGCCTCCATTAAGTGACTAATAATACATCTTAATGCTGTGTTTGGACGGCATAAACATAATTTATTAAGGAATCTCATTTTGAAAATATGCTGAAAGTAGTAATTTTGTAAGTGGTTTTGATGAATATTTACATTATAAAAATGTATTATGTGGTTCAGTTTTCTGCCTCACATTAAAATTACAGATCCTAAAAATAAGAATTTTAGCCACCTAAATGATCGTGGTATTTTTCCTCCCTGCTCTGCCACCCTTCCAAGGCCTTTTTTGGTATTTTGTTTGAAAATGTTTCCTCAGTTCCTTCAAGGGTAGCACTTTCGTCTCAGCCCCCACTGCCACCCTGTTAGCTGGCACGTCTCACGTTTATCAACTAACATTAAAGTGCAGGAAGCATATGCATCTAATGAGATCTTGTAAAGAAGGGAAGTGGAAATAAAAATGGCAATGTCTTCTTCCCTTGCTCAGATTTGTTGTTTTTGTTTTGTTGATTTTGGTTTTTTGGTCTCTGTGTTATCTGTGCTTCTGTTAGCAGTCGCTCTCCTCTCTTCTCCATTCCCCAGTTTCAGGAGCGTCGAGCCTTGAAATCTATTAGGTACCGACACTTGAAGCCAGGTAATTTTCTCCTGAAACCACAACATGATCTGCTGTTACAGGCTGTATCTTCACTAGTCTAAGGTGAAAGACAAATTTCATAACACTGGGTTTATTCCCATTTGATGTTTGTCTTCTGATTCTGTTTTTACCAGCTCCTCTGGAGTTTCAGCCTGTCTTCTCTAGTTAAGAGTGAACGACGGAAACACAATTTATCTGAAAGCTAACTATGTATTTCCCCTGTCAAGTTATTTATGTAGAATTCATTTTGAGGGAAGTTTATACTGTGAAACATGTGAAGTGCATGTGTATTTTTATTAGTTTAAACAACTTATTTTACTTATTGTTTCCCCCTCGTATTATTGATGCCAATAGATAATTTTGCGTTGAAAGAATAGGATTTGAGAAATCAAATGCATACTAAACTCACAAACTCCACACATTAATTGACATGTTCATATACTTAGGCTATTTTTGCTTTCTATCCTAGCCTCATCATAACAAATTCTCATCTTTATTGTCATAGTTCTAAATCTTTCTGAATTCCTCTATGGTGTTAGTATTTCATGATATGCAAAATACATCTATCTGAAAGCTTTACAAGTTTCAAATAAAATCACACTTGAGATAAATAACCATCCTGGACTAGTTGGATCTCTGATTTGAAGTTATAAAATTAACATTAAGCTCCTTGTATTAAGTTAGACTCTAATCAGTATGTGTTGTTATGATTCAATTTAATATTAAAAACTCTCCAACTGGGCTACTGGGAAAATAAAAGACTCTTAGGAATTGAAGGATTATTGCTGAGGAGCACGCAAAAGCCATATTTAAGTGAAATTGTTATTACTGGTGGAATACAGTGGTGTCCACATCAAGCTCATCCTATTAATAAAACAGGAGATCAGTTTTAGCAAACATAAATATCAAATATGTGGAGGACAAGCAAGGGCCACAGAACTTCATAAAGTGTGCTGATGTTAACATTTAATATTCGTCTAAATACCACAGAGAGAAACTAAATTCCCATCTCATTAGTGCTACAGGTTCTCAAAAAGCAAACACGGAGAGAGAAGCTAATTCCATATGTGCTGGGGAATTCAGTTTCTAGCACTTCCAAAACAAGGCCATTTTTTAATAACAGTTTAAGTACAAGTTTATAGTCATATGCTTTACAAATTGGTTTTTGAATTGTTTTATTTTTAAAAGTTTTACCTGTGTCAAGGTAGCACATGCCTGTAATTATAACACACAGTAGTTTGGTACTGAAGGATCAACAGTTGGAGGACAGACTAGGTTTAAGGGACCCTGTCATAAAATAAAATAAAATATTTAGAACATCTTAAATAATATCCTTTGATATAATATTCACATATAATGAAAAATCAAGATTATACCATTTTCTAATTCTTTATGATCACAAGTACAATGTTTATTTTACGTCTATCAATTGCTCAATGAAAGTGTGTTCTATCTAATTATGACATTTATGGGTTGAGTCAGAGGAGTGAATGTTTTCCTGTTCCTTACTTGGGTGAGTGGGAATAGAGAAGGAAAATGGAAAGAGTTATCATACCTTCTAACACTAAGCATGAGTATGGATAACTATGGGCAGGTGTACTCGAATTGTAAAATAACAAGTTCAACAACATTTGGAGCCTAATTTTAAAACTTAGAAGGATTGCACATGAACACCCCATTAGGCATTTATTTATACTGTGAGAAACACAAACACATAATTTGAGTATCAATATTTCATTGCTATAAATAATAGATGTAAAGTGTAATATTCCTACTTGATTTTACATGACACATCAATACTTAAATATAGTTATTGATATTTTACAATGTGAATAATCAGCTATACTGTCTGAGAAATTTGTGAAAAACTTAACATTTGAATTTTTTCTAAAACTGATAATTGTAGGTACCATTCTTGCTAGATAACTAATGATAGGTAAAATTTTTTACTCCAGCTATAACCAACATAGAAAATGAAATGTATATGACTGGGCGAAATTAGGAAAAACATGAAGGACGGTCAAGCTGTAGCTGGGTAGTAGAGTATTTGTCTAGTATACACAGGACCCTGAGTTTAGTCCCAAATATAGAAAATAAATTCTAAAAGACAAATTTTAGAAGGAAGATTTTAAGAACAAATATAGACTTTGTAAAGACAGTTTTATAAATCAGAAATTTCTAGAAAGCTGAGCCTCATAGATATTTTTCCTTTAGAGTAAGATAAGGGTGAAACTGTGTTTGAACCCAAGCATCTTTTTGCCCAGATATTGGCAGGCTATTAATGGAGGTTACTATTGACAGCTTCCAAAACATTTAGCATTCTTATCCTCATTTTCTCCTCCAACAAATATCATTATTCTAGGATAACAAGGCCCTGAGATATAATCCTGAATAAAACATGAAAATAGCTGCTGCCCTTGTGGAAATTTTACCCTAATTAGATAGAGTAGGTAATCAGCAAAACAAGAATAGGCTATACAAGCATTAGTAACTACGGGGGAAATCTAAGTCACTATAAGGAGCAAGTAGTGTGTGTGTGTGTGTGTGTGTGTGTGTGCGTGTGTGTACACACACAGCACAAGAGCACACAGGCATGCATGAACACACATGCATGTGTGGAGAGAGATGTAGAAGAGGGAGTCAGAGAGGAAGAGAAAGGCAGAAGAGATGGAGAAATGGAGAATTGACCCCCACCTTAGGTTCCACAGAAATGGACTCATTGAGACAGTATCCTCAGTTACGGACCTGAAGGAGCTGACAGACCTAATGAGGGGCATGCATGTGAAACACGTTCTTAGCATGGTAAAGAAACAGCATGAAGACCTTGAAGGAGGAATGCTTCTGTTAAATCTGAGGAGCATCAAAGATGCTTCTGTGGGCATAGCAAGATCAAGAGTCATAGAGGTAAAAGACAGTCAGTGTGAGGACCTATGTTGCCCTGGCATGGGTACAGCGCGAGTTCCCCTTACAGGTCTGAGTGTCCCTTAGGAAAGCTGTGTGTAGTACAGAGTCCACATACTGAATTACACGGGAAATGCTCTCACTTCTTTACTGTAATTTTTCTTTGGGTGTCTTTTTATTTGGACATACCAATGAATCTTCATAATTAAGGAGTAACTATGAAATCCTTTGTGATATTTTGTTTGTGCTTTAACAAATAACGCTTACCTGAAGGTCAGAGTAAAGAACTAGCCACACTAGTTAGCCATAGAGGCCAGGCAGTGGTGGCTCACACCTTTACTCCCACACTGGGAAGTCAGAGTCAAACGGATCTCTGTGAGTTCCAAGCCACTCTGGGCTACACGATACTGAATCAGTCTCAAAAAGAAACAGAGGCAGATGGTGGTGCTTCACACCTTTAATCCTAGCACTAGGGAAGTGAAGGCAGGAAGTGACATGGCTGGGCAGAGAGAGGAATATAAGGCAGGAGGAGACAGGAGTTCAGGATTCAGTCTGAGGATTTGGAGACAGGATTCCCATTCGATCTGAGGATGTTGTAGAGGTAAGAACCAGTGGCTGGCTGCTCTGCATCTCTGACGTTTCAGCTTTTACCCTCTAATGTCTGACTCTGGGTTTTTATTATTAAGACCAATTAGAAATCGCGATACACAATGTGATTCAAAAACTATAAGGTTGTGGTAATATGACTATCCCTAAGTAATCCAGAGGCTGTTGCATAATTGTGCTTGATTTTAAGTCAACATCTATACACAAATATTGATATAGTTGAAAGATGATTTGAATGCCACAGTGTTTCAATCCCAAATACAGGGAGATGTCTGCTGCAGCGAGGTTGAACTGAAAACCAGAGCTCTTACCCAGATTGGCATCTCCTGGCCCGTGGATGAACTCTTGCCAGGGAGCAGCAGAGTTGAGATCTTTTTTAATACTCAGGCAATAATAATTGCAGAGAAAGAACTTTTTCAAGTGTGGTCAGTTTTTTAACATTTGAAATCAGCTAGCTGTACTGTTTGAAGTGGTTTTCAAAAATAAGCCTGGATACGAGATGTTGCTGAGTGCTGAGACACTTACCTTGTAAGGACAAGGGCTTAGGTAAAAACATATGCACATACATGCGTGTACACACACATAGGCACATGTGAGCGCGCATCACTCGGTGGGGGGGATTAAAACAAAATTTAAAAGTTTAGTATAGACTTATGAAATTAAATTGTTTACTAGGCAAAAAAATAACTTAGTTTGACATATTTGCTCTAATCAGCATGCAGAGCATTAGGCCATCTTTTAACAAAATGCGTTGTTACCGGAGACAACCTAGTAAATCACATTCTTAATACAATGAGAGGAACATTCAGCGGGTATTATTTTCAGTGAAGCTCAGTTCTTACCATGAACCTAAACCTAGTTCACCTATGCTAGTTTAGTTAGGTTAGTTTATGAACCTAAACCTAGTTCACCTAGTTCACACCATGAAGAGATAAGCATTATTTTTTAAAACCAAAAAATTGATATTTGTTCTTTTCAAATTTTTAAGAAAATTATTATTATTGTGTATGTCTGTTTTGCACACGTGTACCTAATACCTATTAAATATAAAGAGAGTGTTAGAACTCCCTGAAACTGGAGCTGTAGATGGTTGTGAGCCCACAATGTAGGTGCTGAGAATAGAACCCAGGTCCTCTGGAAGGGCAGTCAGTGCACTGACCACTGAGCGATACCCCAGAGCTCAGCTCTATTTAAGAATATGTATAAACTGTGATTTACTTTCTAAAACTGAAAGAAGTAAATTCAACTTCTGAATGCAAGTCAAAGTGTTTGTACCCACACATAAATCTAGAAGATGCCCTGAGGTTTGTTATCATCCTTGTTGAGAACCTGGGCTAATGTACCTTGAATCTCCTAGGGAGACACATTTGAGGGATCCTGAAACAATGGTTCATTTCCACACACAAAAATTGTAATACATACTGCTCCCAAAGCTAGTGTTAGCCAGAGAGCTATGTAAGAATTAATCATAACTGTTGTCTTGAGTCCCAGGTACTTTTTCCTGTGGTTTCCAGTTGTCCCAGGAGCTGGCTTACCTCTTATTGCTACCACTTTGTGAAGGTTGAGTTGACATTCCTAATCATTTGCCATTACTCCTTCTAAAGGAGACGGAGTTTACTTTGATTTCAAGGGAAGGTTATTTCATCTTGACCCTAGAGTTTCTTGATGGCTTAAATAAACTTGTTGGCGGTCATTATTAAACAAAGTCTCTCTTTGGAGAAGATTGAGTGTTCATTTGACCAAACATGTTAAATGTTCTGTACTTTTGCTCAACAGTGGACCTTTGCAGAGGCCTGCCATCTGCCATGGTTAATTCTTTTTTTTTCTTTTTTAAGATCTAACTTCATTTTATTTTGACAATATAGTACAATAGCAATACACAGAGTTACATATAAAATGCCACTTACTTGTAACTATTTGTTATTAGTAAATCCTTATTTTTAATATTTGTTAATATGTATCGTCTCTTCTATTTATATCTGGTTACTTAATGCTTCCTCGTCATAATATAGTTGATAAAGACTTCATTTCTAGAGCTGAAAGTATGGACACTCCATACTGTGCTTGCCCCTTGGGTTTATTATTTTTTCCTAATGTGTATACATGATTGAGAACACTTACATCAGAGTAACACATTCTTCTATCATCATTACAAAATGCTGCATTTTTCCACACTTATTATCAAAAGTGATCTTTTAAATTCTCTGATTTTAAAACACCTCTAACAGTAAAATCTTTGAGTAACATTCCAAGGAGTATTGAGTATATTTTAATTTTATATTTATTAGTTGCTAAAAGATAAACATTCATAATATATGTGCACATATAAAAATGCATATATATGCCTTTCTGGCCTTGTGTTTCTTCAAACCATTTTCCTTTATTCTGGAGCGCACCCACTATCCTAAATTTTGGAAACATTTACAGACAGAAACTCACTATTGCAGAAGCTACAATGGAGGCAGATCAGACAGGAATTAGCAAACTGCCCTTCTTACAGCCACACATATCAGAATATGTATTTTTTTTAGAAAGTAATTTTATTAAATTTTAAAAGTTTCCATTTCCGCCCCTCCTCCCAACACCCTCCCACTCCCCCCACTCCCTCTCCCCCCCCCCCACTCCCTCTCCTCCTCCCTCTTCGTCCCTAAGGGCAGTCAGGGTTTCCTGCCCTGTGGGAAGTTCAAGTTCCTCCCCCGTCCCTCCAGGTCCAGGAAGGTGAGTATCCAAACAGACTGGATCCCCAAAATCCAGTATATGCAGAGGAAACAAGTCCCAGTGTCATTGTCAATGGCTTTTCAGAAAGACTTCGGGCCAGCCACATTCAGAGAATCTGGTTGGATCATGTCCTCGTTCAGTCCCAGTCCAAATGGCCTTGGTAATCTCTCATTAGATCCGTCCCCTTGTATCAGTGGGTGATAGTATCCCTCGCAGTCCTTATTTCCTTTTTCATTTTCTTCGTCCTTCTGCTCCTCATTTGGACCTTGGGGGGATGGTTAATTCTTGAAAGATTTTAAATTGATTCTTTTTTTAAAGGCTCATTTTTAGATATTTATCTACTGGTGATAATTAGAATCTCTGGCTTTCACCACTCAGGTGTAGTGTGGGTTTTATTTTAAATAGTTTTTGATTCTTTTTGTTTTATTTGCTTGCTGTTTGTTTTTTGAGTCAATATCTCCTATTTCCCAAAGCCGCTCTTAAAGTTGTGCTGTAACTCTGGATAAACTTACATGTCTCATTCTCTATCTTCCTGCCTACACATCTCTAATGCTGGGTTACGGGCTTTTGCCTTTATGCCCAGTTAACAGAGTACTGAAGATCAAACCCAAGGCTTGTGCTGCCAGACAAGATCTCTACAGACTAAGCTACAGACACATCCCCATGGGTTTCTTTTTAGAGAAGGAGTCTCACTCTGGACCCCGGCCTAGCCTTCAACTCACTGTATAGCACAAAAGGCTTCCCACTCACAGATCTCCTGCCTCAGCTCCTACAGGTCCTGAATGCTGAGATAATGGGTAGGAGCCACACCACCAGGCTTCATATCTCCGAACTTTGACCACTTTGCTACTCATCACACATCAGACTCCTGCCACGAATGTTCTTGTCACCATCAGCAGCAATGGCAGAACAGGCAGATGTCCCTTTTGTGACCAATTCATGTGGTTTTTACTTTCTGTAAATATAAACTCATTAAAAAAATAAGTCCCACAAATCATCATCAGTTCCTCAAACAGCTTGTCCACTAGGCAAGGTTAGATGCAACCTCTGGATTCAGAGGTATGTTGAAAGCAGAATGGTAAACAGTCCAGATTTGAAAACTGCCCCTTCAGATACAATGTAGTTGTGCACTCCTTTGTGAGTTACTTCAACCCTGTGGGCCTCCAAGTACTTCCTGGAAAGGCAGGGTGCTATTACTCCACCCCAAGGACCTCCAGGTCGTTCCTGGAAAGTCACAGTGCTATTACTCCACCCCGAGGACCTCCAAGTATTTCCTGCAAAGTAAAGATGATGTGACCCCACCCTGTGGACCTCCATGCCTTTCCTGGAAAGTCAGGGGGCTATTACTCCACCCCGATGACCTCCAAGTACTTCCTGAAAACTCAGGGGGCTGTTTTTCCACCTCATGGACCTCTAGGCCCTTCCTGGATCCCGTATACCTCCAGGTTCTTCCTGGAAAGTAGAGGTGCTGTGCCCTTTCATGGATTTGTTGGGAATCCCCCAGGAAGGAGTTCAGCTGACAATTCACTGTCAGCTTCTGTTGCTGGGAAAGAAGGATTTTTCTGAGTAATGAAGATAAGGTAGTGGGAAAATTAAACATAAAAAGAACATTAAAGAAACAGATTAAGATGAGGTTTAAGAGTGATTAATAATCACAAATATGAAAAGCTGCTACTGTAATAAGATCTCTTGCCGGCTTTTCATTTACAAAGAAGATAGATGAAGAAATAGCTAAATATCATGTGCACTTGAGGCCACATCAAAAAAAAAAAACCTCAAGATTTCCTAACAGAGGAGATTATTATTAGGGCCAATTTGACTCTTTAGGGGAATTAGTGAAAATTGGATTTCCTCTGTAACTGAAGTGACAGCATTCTTGGATATCTTATTTGCCCTCACTAACCCCATTTTAGCATGTGAAAGTCCATGACCTTGTAAAGCAGTCTAGTTAATGTTCTCTAGGGCAGAATTATAAATTTTAGGTTGTTTTCAGTTTCCATATCAGTGTTGACTTTTCTGTCGTTTTCTTGGATTGCAAGGATGTAGGGATGTCGGTATCTTTGTACTGAGTCTTTTATTTCTCACAGTGTTACCTAAACATTTTGATTGTGTTCTTTAAAATGATTAAGTGTGAACTTTCCATTTATCTGTATTTATCCGTCTTGGGTGCCCGAGAGATGACTCAGTGGTTAAGAATGCTTGCTGTTCTTACACAGAAGCAGAATTTAGCTCCCAGTGTCTGTACCACATGGCTCACCACTGCCTGTCACTCCAAATCCAGAGAATCTTCTGCCTCCTTCTCTTCCAGCTTCCATGACCCCTACACTCAGGGGCATCTGTCTGTACATAGACATCTACACATACTCAAAACAATAAAAAATAAATCTTAAAAACTGATAAGTTCTAAATTCTCCATTACAAAATTTTAAAGCTATGATAGTGATATTGAAATAAGAGGAAAAATAGAAACTGAAATACTAATATTTTAGGGATCCCTGGGAGTTTCATACCCCCAATTTTGAGACCCCTCTATATTAGTCACTTTTGATGCTTAATTGAATGTTTCTTGGTAATGACATTTTGTGATGGGAATGGGCAAATATGAGTGCTTGGTAAAGGGAGTTATAAGGGAAAGCTGTGATAGTTGTTCGAAAATGAGAGGTTTGCTCATTGTGAACTAGCAGGTCTTGTGTGGTCATTTAATATTAAGCCAAGCCAAGCCTTTCTTTCATGAGTGCTGTGGTTATTCCACTGCTATACCACAGCCACTGGCAACATTTGTACGCGGCAGTGTTCCTCTCCCTCCCCTGCAAGCCACCTTCCAGGTCACAGTGAGATTTGAGACAGATAAATGCTAAAAGAACCTTGTGTACCAAAGCAATGTTTATTGCATGCAATACATATCATTGTTTGTCTCCTGTAGTGAAAAATACTTGTGTCGTGCTGTTAAAATGCATTCCTGACAGACCATTGCTTGCTATTATAGGGGCCATTGCTTAAAAAAAAATGAAACGCTGACAGAAATACAATTTAAGAAAATTTGACACCAAGGGTAGTCAACCATGTAGGCTACTATTAAGGGGCCAAAACTCAAGACCAGTGGTTTATTTTAAAAAGAGCCACAGTTTATTTGCTTGTAGTAGGCAAAGTTGAAAGAAAAAAAAAATCAGACTTGAGTTCCTTGTTCTCTAGTCTGTAGAAAATTAATGAAAGCAACAGTTCAATAAGATTTTATTGCAGAAATGTTTAAGTGAAGCATTTTCAGAATGCTGGGGAATTTTTAAACAGTTACTTACCACTTAGAAAGCTATAACACTGTCTTGCGTAACAAATTGTTGGCATTGGCTCCTAGGCACACCCCGGGATTTTCTTAAAGTGAGTAGTCAGAGCTGGTTAAGCAGAATCCCTTTGCTCATTGCATTTGTGTGTGTGTGTAGCTTATAAATACCTTTGAGATTGACAGCCCGGCGGTACCCACAGTTACGACAATTTAAAATGTAAGCTACTGTCCAAGTAGTCTGGTGGGAATAGAAGGGCAGTGGAATATGCGGAATGAAAAAAAAGAAGACTTTGGAAGAGAAAGTCACCAAAGATGAGATGCAAGGAGCTACGTTGGCTATCTGGAGGAGTACAGAGTGTTCTAACGTATAAGCTGCTACCGAACGATGATGCAGCATGCTTCCTCAAGCCACCATACAATTCTATCATTAGAGGGAAAGCACAAATTTAGATGAGATGCATTATCTAATTTTGCCATTTTACAAGCAAATCTGTCGTCTCATAATATTTGAAATCAACTGTGTGTGAATGATGTGTTCTTGTGAAAAAGGTTACAAAAGTATGGGGTGGCAGGAGCCACAGAGGGCAACGCTCAAGTGCCAGAGCAGCAGAAGGAAGCCTTAGCCACTACTGGGTGGGGGATGGAGAAATGCTAATTCTCTACCCTGTTGGTAGAGTCATGCTGACACACTCATTAACAGGGCTTTGCAGATGATTGTTCCTGCTAAAATATGGCATCCAGAGACATGCAATAGCTATGCAGATATTCCTCCAAATTTAGTGGGCCTGACTCTGTATGTGTCCACATGCATGTGTGTCTGTGTGTGCAAAGGTGTGCATAAGCATGTAGGTGTCCATAAGCATGTGGAGGCAGGAGGATTTTGCTGAGTGTCTTCTTCAACCACTCTTGTTTTTTTTTTTCTTTTTTTGAGGCAGGATCTCTCTGTCTCTCTGAACTGAAAGCTCAATAATTGGATACAGCAGGTAGTCAGCAAGTCCTAGAAATGTTACAATCTCTGCGCACCCCCCTCCCAGTGCTGGGATTGCAGACTGTATTTGGCCCATTTTTTTTACATGGGTGCTGGGGAATCCATATTGAGGTCCTCTTGTTCAGTGTACGTACCCACTGGACACTCTCCTCAGTCCCTGATAATGTGTAATTTTTAATTTGTCTAAATATAGTGCAAAGGGTTTTCCATTCAGTTACATGTTAGAGCAAAGTGGCCCTGGCTAAAGAAAGCTCACCATGGACCAGCCTCCTGTTCCTGGGCAGAGACTCCCCATCCACGTATGTGCTTTAGCTGTGTCTCTTCGGTTCACAGGCAGTCTTTGTCACATGATGGCATCTTGGCACTGTGCTCTTTAAGTACTGCCCATCCATCCTTGATTTTACAAAGTCAACTGAAAGAAATGGAATTTGTGACAGGTTATTTGAAAACCTGAATATTAAGCTACTCCATGTGATAGTTTTAAATATCCTAGGGTGTTCTAGGAGCAATGTTGTCTACCTTGATCTCTGTTGTTTTGATTTTCCAGGGCTTTTCCGTGAAATTAGAAATCAGGGTTCTCCACTAGCTTATACTATGGAATATTTTAACTAACAGCTCCTCGACTCTAATGTCTAAGGGTTGCTGCTATGGACATTTAAAAATATTTTTATGTTAGTGTGTGTATGTATAAGTGTGTGCATGTGTTCATGTTTGCATATATGTACTTGGGTGTCGGGAGGCTAGAGAATTGTGTCAAGTGTCTCCTTCATTATTTACAACCTGTTGCTGACCAACAGGAGGAGATTCTGGTACACTCCTGCTTTCACTTCCTCAGCACTGAGACTCTAGACATCGTGAACCTCCCACGCTGCTGTGAGATTTTGTGTGGTGCTGAAGACCTGAACCCAGGGCCACATGCTTGCATACCAAACACTAAATCAACCTAGTCATGGCTCCAGCCCTGCTGGAGGCATTGTTTATCATATCACACAACACACTTCAAAATCAGTGGTGACATTTCCTCCAGGTCTGAGTATCAAATAAGCTCCTCGGCCTGTCAATGATTACATGGCATTTGTATTGGACATTGTGACTAAGAAATTTGTTTGAACTTTCCTCTTTGTCTTCCAAGAAGCTCACGTCAAATTGCTTTCCATCAACAATTCAGAAATGATAGCTTTTATGATCTTCAGAGATTTGTTTTCTCTTAACCCCAAATGTTTATGTGGTTATTATATATACAGTTATTTTATACATAGATTATTATTACTGTATATGTGGATATCATATACATTGTTTTTATATGTGGTATATATGTATGTGTGATTATTATATTTATATATAGCTATTTTATATGTGTTTATATATATAGCTATTTTATATGTATTATTATGCACATGCATGTTTTTCATATGTGGTATATGTATGTGTGTGATTATTATACATATTGTTATTTTATATGTGGATTATTATACATATGTGGCTATTACATATGTGGTTTTCATATGTGCTATACATTCCAAATTGTGATATATAGAGGTATTTATATTTTTTAAGGTTTGTTTCTAAGATCATTCAAATGAACTCATTTAAATACTGGGAGGGGTGAGCTACAGCGGAAAGAAGTAGAGATTGGAGCCCAGGGCATGGTGGAATTGTGGATGGCTAAGTGAGTGAGATGAATTTAAGGGCAGGAAAGATGTGATAAAAGGAATTCCCAAAATGTTGCACAAGAAACAAAATACATATGAAAGTGAAGGGTATTTGAAGGGTATTTGGAAACCATACTAAGAACATTCGAAGTTACCCTGCATAGTGTAAAGACCATAGCAATGCAACTTTTTCAGTTTGTTAATGTTTATAGGCATATGATTAATTTATTACAAAGTTTAATCCATCCTTAAAAGCAAATATATACATGCAATACTGATACATTAAAGCAGCGATCAGTAACTTGTTTCCTATAATGATTCTTTAATGTAAATTAAAATGAATTATTTAACTCACAGGGGCTTAAGCCAAGGTTTGCATACAAATGTCTTCAGGTAAATGAGTATAGTCTGGAACATTAAATATAAGGTAAACCAGGGCTCATATACCTCCTGAGAGGGGAAGCCATGACTCAATTCCAGAAGACTGTGCAACTATGAACCTAATATTGCTCATATACAAATAAACAATGTTTCTTTTCTAGAGCTAAAAGTGGAGTCTCTTAAAATTAAGATGATAAAGATAATGGTGTGTGGATAACTTGCAGGTAACCTCTTGAGTAGAATCCTAATTGTAGTTGAATACTGTGTATATTTAAAAATCTGTACAATGGGCTGATGTTTGAAAATGCTTGTAGCATCTTGAATGTTTGAAAAGGAATCACCACCCCTTATTAACAGGTGCTATTGGTACTTTCCTTCAACATGTCTTCAGAGCTTAGTGTAGCAGAAGTTCTGGCTCTGTTTGTGAGATCCAAGCAGCTCCTTCTTTCCAAGGTGAAAGGGTCCTTGACTCTTCCCAAGCTGGTAGAAGGTGGTATAATTTCTCTGAAATTATAGGAGAGATTTTAGGGAACGTCATGAAGCCATATGTCAGACGCGTGACATCATCCACATCTCACCAGGCCTCTCTATCCTAAAATTACCAGTTGCTGAGTATTCTATATTGTTCGCCTGGTGCCGTGACAATACAGCAACGTGGGGAGGAAAGAACTTATTTCAGGTAATAGCTCCCTGTCGACCATGAAGGGAAGTCAGGCAGGAACCTGGAAGCAGGAAACAAAACAGAGACCAAAAGGAATGCTGCTCATGACTTGTTCTCTGTGATTTACTCTTCCTGCTTTTCCATCCCTGGGCCACGTGCCGAGCGGTGGTTGATCACCGATCAAGGATATGCCTCACAGATTTGCCTTCATTTCTCAGCTGAGGTTCTCAAATGACCCTAGCTTGTCCCAAGTTTAAGATGATTCAACCTACAAAAGGCATGCCCAAAGTTTGGCATTATGTCACATTGTGACTTGAGCCCTTGGCACTTGGGAGGCTAAGGTGAATGATCTTGAGTTGAGGCCAGCTTGTGTTACTTAGTAATATCTGTATTTAAATAAAGGAAACAACAAAATCATCCGATAAACCGAGAAGAGAGGGA
This sequence comes from Myodes glareolus, assembly GCF_982192425.1. Taxonomy (NCBI): domain Eukaryota; kingdom Metazoa; phylum Chordata; class Mammalia; order Rodentia; family Cricetidae; genus Myodes; species Myodes glareolus. The sequence continues at coordinate 14,255,017 of NC_142028.1, forward strand.
GAGGGGAGGGAAAAATGAGAAAGTCAGGAAGAAAGGGAGAGGAGAAAGAGAGAGGGGGTTGTGATGCTATTACCCTTCAGCCAATCAATGTGAGCTCTAAACATGTTTTGTTTTTATCCTCTCTCTATCGATATGTTGAACCATTTGTACCTTCACACTTTTCCAATAAATATTATGTGAACCTCAATGTCCTTGTCTGGGACTTTCTAACATCCACATTCTCTGGTAATGTACTTTGGAAATTCAACACATCACCTTAGTTGAGGTTCAACCATTGCTTCAACTGTGACTTGCCTCTAATTTTAAAGAGTCAGTTTTCCTATCAACTGCCAGCAGAGGCAGGATACCATAGCAGTTTTACTTCCTATATTCTGGGAACCCAAGAGGAACCCAGGTAAAGACATCTTCACTCGCTAGTAGAATAGATGTTTCCTACAATCCTGCAACAAAATTCATCCACTTTAATAAGCCTCACTTTTTACAGCTTCTCACTCTTGTATTTTTTCTTTCTGTCTCAGTTCTGGGAGATTTTATTAAATACAGTCCATGCAAGTGAAACCAAGCACTAGTATCTCTCTGGTATACTGAATATGAGCTTTTCATCTCAGGATCACACACAGTGTCTGGTCCTTGCACAGAATATTTCATCTCAGGAATCATACTCTACATCTTACTTGCCTCATAGCTGATCCTTAGTGCCAACCTTCAACTCCCCTGCTATGTATTTTCTTTCTCCAATTTAATCAATTATTTCAGTCTCCTGGCCTTCCCTGCCCAATGGAGACTCATCAGCTGATCATACTGCTCTTAGCCTGCCAACATCATTTCCAGTATCTTGTCTGTCTTCCAATAAAGACCTTACCAAGGATGCAGCCCAAGAAGTGGACATAGGTAGAGTGGCCCCTTTGCTTTTAATCTATGTCTAAGTACTGCTAAAATCTACCCAAGAATCTGTAGACTGACACTTACTACCTTTTTTTCATTGCTTCAGGTTTTGTATGCATCTTCTTCCTGCCACCGTTCACATTTCACCTCCTTTCTGGTGTATCTTCCATTACTTTTGACACATTCATCCAGATGATGCATAACATAAATTCTGTTCGAACCCAGTTTTATGCCCTTGATTTCATTTCATCCTGCACTGTGAGTTTTTGCTTTATAGGTATCTTTTTAATTTTTCCTGTATCTCTTTATATTTTCCTGTCTAAGATCTCAACCCTCAATTTGTGAATGTAGGCAAGATTTTTCCATTCTAAACATTTAGATTTTCATTCTTTCAGTTATGTGCTGTTATCAAATTCCTTTATTGTCTGAGATCATTATATTTTAAGATGTATTTGTTTTATTACTATATGTTTGCTAGCATTTACCTTCATGGATATATGTACACCACATGCATGCCTGGTGCCCACAGAGGTCAAGCTCCCCAGAAGTGGAGGAATCAATGGTTGTGAGGTGCCATGTGGATTCTGGGAACCAAACCTTGGTCCTCTTCAAGACCATCAAGTGCTTTTGGACCCTGAGCCAATTCTCCAGTCCCAGGATTCTTTTCTTGAAAAGCATATTCCACTTCTGTTATCTGGACTTCCCCAACCTCATTTGCTTCCCATGCCTTGTGGCTTGTGTGCCACCCCAACCAGTTTAGTTGCTAACACCAGACTCACTGATATCTAATTACTAAAGCCAAACACCATTTTCTTAAGAACCATTTCATGGTCTTTCTATCTTCTAATAGTGTTGACTTCTCCTCTGTAAAAGCTTTCTATTCTCTTTAGATTTCATGATCCTACCCAATTTTGATATATTCCAGGCTGTTCATCCCCATAAAATATTTAAAGGAGAGAAGGATCGTATCATGGAGACCCCAATATTACTGAAATAACGCTTTATCTTCTGATAGTGTATGTATCTATTGCTGTTGATATTTTGACTTGCCCACACAGTCACTAGGATTATAGGGTCACACAACTACTCCTAGCTTCTCCTCACATTTTGATGACTTTTAAGCCTCTACCTACACCCATTACTCTCCTCCACTCTTAAACATTGAACATCTCACACTTCTCTTGGCCTCTGTAATTGAATACTGAAGAGATGCCTCAGATTTAAAACTCCGCTCATGCAAAACTCTCATGTAATGATGGGCAACCGATCCTTGCACATATCCCTTCAATAACTAACATGACTTTTATGATACATCTTTAAAGCATTAAGAGATTACGATTAGACAACATGAGAATTGTTCAACTTGCAATGGGTCTGTACCATAAATACAGCTGCATTTCACAAACTAAAGGAGAACATAGCAAGCTAATCTGAAATGTGCATTGAGCATGATCAACAATGTACATCTCTTTTGGAAATACATTTTGAACCAGCAAAACAAAAAATTGTTATTAGTGATCAATCATAGATGGCCAATATCATATCTGCTACTACCAAGTTTAATAAATTTGTTTTTCTTACTAAAAGAAATGCATCTATAGTGTAAAAAACTTAAAACTATGAATGGATAAAAATGCAAAACAAAAGCTCCACAAGAGCCGACTGACGTTTAATTTCCCAGCATTCTCAGTCTCTTTAGATTTGCGTTTATACATCATTATAAATATTTATCCAACTGTCCAGCTGAAGTAGTATTTTTTTCCTATTGCTTATAACCTGATTTTTACAGTCTCTTGTATGCAACATGGTAACATATTACCTCTTAATCTATTGTCTGATCTATATTTAGATGTCTTCATTTGTCCCCAACCCTGACAAAGTTCTCTAAATCTAGTGTCGTAAATCAAAGTTTCAAAATCACATTTCCTATTACATTCTAATGCTCATCATGCTTCCTAATCTTGACCATTTCTGAATTTGATGACATTCTTACTAAAGAGATGATAGGACTTCCATATAGGATGTTCTACCTTCTATGAGATGGGGTCATTCATGTGGGATCAGTGATCTTGTTCTCTTACGCCTAAAACTTCTATGAACATAGAATTTGCACAAAATACCAGTAACACAAAGTACATTTTCTTTTCTGAGGTGCATGATCAATAGTTTATTGTGTGTTATCTTACTCTACCTGATAATAGAGAACCAGTCTGTCCCGATTTGCTCAGCTAAACTTTTCTCACTGTGACCAGGCACTTTATTGGACGACGTCACTTGTATAACAATGTACAACTCTCCACTGACCTTTTGTTTCTTTGTTTGTTTGTGGTGTGTGTGTGTGTGTGTGTGTGTGTGCTTGCACATTCACTTACACAAATGGAAGTGCACCATCTACATGTGGGTACCTACAGAGGCCAGAATAGGGCATCAGGTTCCTGGACTTAAAATTGTAGGCTGTCATGAACCACTCTGTGGGTGCTGGTCACTGAATCCAGATCCTCAATAAGAGCAGTGTTTTCAATTGCAGGGCCACCTGTCCAGCCACAGACCATTCATTTTCAAGACTGAAATAATTGGTAATTGCTATCTAACTTTAAAAAAAAAATCCTAACCTATCATTCTGCCCCACCTGCGTTTATTAGCTGATATTCTCCTGTAAAGTTGCTTTTTCAGTCAGCAACTGAAATTTCTCAGTTGCCCTGAAATACACTTCCTGCTGGGAAAGCAAGAAAATCATTTGCTGGCTTCATACTGAGTGCCTTGTAAGGCAGGTGGAGAGGGAAGTGGAAGAGGAAGCAGCCTTGGCCTCTTCCTGCTGAGCGCCTTGTAAGCCAGACAATCCCAGGGAGGTATTTCTTTACTTAAGAGTCTGATCACTTGGGTATTGCTTAATGGCTGAGGTTACTCTAAAACCATATAGAGAAAGTGAGTTTCTTTTGCTTCTTTTTAAAATTCAAATCCTTGAGTCAGATGGTGACGTGAAGAAGCAAGACAACCACTTTCTCATATGTGTGTGTGTCATCATTTAAAGCTAATAGTGTACCATCTCTGAATTGTCAGCCAGGTGTGAAGTCTCAGCTTCGGGACACTTGATTCTCACCAGGGACCTCAGGCTCATTAGATTTTAACTCTGTTTGGAAGCTCACCACACAGACTTCTGTAAAGCACATCTATTATTTTTCTTAGGTAATAGTTTTCTGAATAAATACAGAAATTTGGGCAAACTTTTGGTCTTGTTTTCTTAACGTTCTAAATGACTTAATGATGGCTGTCCCAAATACCTAAATAAAAATGTCTAATGGAAGATATGTAATTTATTACTATAAAACATTTTGTTCCCTTTCTGAAATATTCCTGTGGAAGCTTATAATCTATGTAACCAATGCCTTTAAAGAAGAATTAAGGCCCAGAGAGGGGTTGGGTTGGGAAAGATTTCCAATGTGCAGAGATATATTCTGTGAAAGCTACATACCAGGTTTAACAATTTAATTAGAAAAAAGTAATTTTTCTTTTTATTTCTCTTTTGTTTGTTTTTAATGTAGATGTTATTTGTTTATCTATTACTTTTTTCATTTTTTATGTGTATGAACTGTGCGTGCAGTACCCATAGAGACCAGAAGAGGGCATCAGACCCTCCTGGGACTGGAGTTACAGAGGCTATGAGCTGTCCTGTGGGTTCTAGGATCATACTCTGGTCCCTTGGAAGAGGAACAAGAGCACTTAGCAGTTAAAAGCTCTTTCTATGTGCTCCTATTTATAGTGAGAATTCAAATACATAACAACAAACATTTCCCCCTTGAACATAACCCTTAAGAGAACTAAACATGGGTCTCACTATAATACTTTAAAATATTAAGAACCTAGCATTGGATCCAAGTATGGATCAGACTGACATGGTCTACACCATAGAGAACACAACTGCATCCTCCTTTCCAAAATTTTCCACACCTTTCACCTGTTTCATCTTTCACTTCCCTCTCCCACTTAAGATCAAAGAGATAGCCAGTCATTTTTAATTTATGTTCTAAAGTGAACTAAGTAAAAAATAAATAAAAATAAAAATCTCCACCTTGATTCATTTTTGCAATATTTGAAAATTAAGAAATCTCCCAAATGAACTTTCAGCATTACTTATTTTCAAAGTTTAATTAATGTACAAGGATTAAAAAGCCTGGTTTCTGTTGCCTGGAACTCACCTGACAGATCATGAGGTTGGTATAATTGACAAGTAGGGAATACATATTAGAAAGGGAAGCGTGTTGAAACAGGTGCAGACTTTACAATGAAGTCAAATGGATTCAACAAATTAGGTTTAGAGTAACCAGAATATGAAGTGCCTATTTAAGTCCAAATTTCAATAATAAGGACTTTTTTTAGTATATCATGTACAACACATTGGACATCATAATTATGGTATGCACAACTACTGGTTTGTTTAGAAGAAAATCTTGGAGTTACAAAACTGCTCCAAGAAGCCTTTCTGGGTTGTCTGATTAGTATTCTGTGGATGCTATAGGGCCAGTACAAGGTATCAAACAGGTGAGTAAAAAAAGGAAACCCACACTTAAAGGAAAATTCCTTTTCTGGTGGCATGAGAAGAAAATGTGTCATTTTTTCTGCCTGTCCATCACTACAGCATGAGTCTAAAAATATTTTGCAGAGAAATGCTGAATTAAGGTTCCTATACTATATATACTATTCCTTTACTATATTGAATGTCGAGGAACTTAATACTGATTGGAAAAAGGGAAAGCCGACTTCCTCTGGACTTTTTAGGAACATATACGTGGTTGCAATGATGCAAATTTGTATTGGAAAGCCACAAAAATAACTGCTGTCTGGTTAGAGGGATGTGGTTTTAATAACCGAGCTTACCTGGGTGGGCGGAGGCTTATGGAGGGATTCAGTGGTTCTGGGATCTGAAAAGAACATTCAGGAGATGGGACCTTGGAGTAAAGCCCGTTCCTCACAATTGAAAGTTTGGTAACGTGCCCTTCAAGCTGCCTGCCTGAGGCATATCTACAATCCAAACTCTTCCTAGTGGTTTGGTGTAATGGGGTCATGAACGGTAAAGACGAGACCACACACACATGTTCTACAGCTTCTAAGATCAGGGTTCTGATGTGTGGACATCACACAAACCATCTTCGATGTGATTGAAGGTTTGTGCTGAGCTTCTGCAGGTAGATGTGGATGCTGCTGAGGGAGATCCAGGTGCTGCCTCATAGCACAGGTCTGCCCTTATGAGCTATTTCTCAAAGAGACACTTCAGGACAGAGCAGGGGATGGTGATGTGTGTTCCTTTGTAACAGCTTTCAGATACTTTATTTTGTACTTCCTCCCACAGAGCTCATATTCACTATACTCTGAGTTCAAAACGGGATTTAAAAATCAGTGGTGCTAATCTGGTGAGTGTAAGTAAAATCCCCGTTTGAAATCTAAGCATTAGACCAGGGGAGCATACTAATTTTCAGTTACATCCCTACCCTGTAATTCAGTAATCTGGGGGGCAGATGAATAGCATATGTGATAGGTGCTGGGTGAAGGAGAGGGCAAGCTATTCGGGAGCTTATTATCTGGCAAGATAGAGACAAGCAGAAAGACTTAAAACTGATATAAAGTCTGAAAGATCACGATACTCTGTGAAAACAAGTATTTTAATATCCAAAGGAAGGCGCTCATTCTGCCAAAAGGAAATCAGAGGAGATTCATAGATCAAGTGACATTTGAACTGAATATGGAAAACTGTTGTCATCTTCTGGGCAGAGAAGATTCAAGATTCATTTGTGGTCACAGAGGGCGGGGTTGGGGGGAAGAAGGCCATCAACCATGATTGCACGTGTTAAGGAGGGAGGAGAGGGCATGAGAATAGAACACAGTTTGGGGTGAGAACTGAGAGTGAAGGGTTTGAGTATCTGTGCTGGTATCTACTTGTCTTGCTTATAGAGAGGAGCTGTGGAAGGTTCTAGAAAAGAGAAATACATTGTGCCTGTGTTCCGGAAAGGTTAATGACTACAGAGAAGGCAGGGCAGTGAGTAACAGAACAAGGTGCACTGGAAGAAAGGCTATTCGGATAGCTGGCATAGCCTTCGTGCAATGAAAGGGAGATGCACGCTAGAGTTAGGTCACTGGGAAAGAAGAAAAGAAGGTGTGTCTTCTTTTGAGTGAGCCACAGAACTGGAATCTGGAAACCTGGGAAGAGAAGAAACCAAAGATGAATCTGGAATCTTTGGTTTGAAGATCTTACAGATTTTCCAACATTTGCTTTGACATTGGAAATGGCAGCGGGTGAGCATGCAACTTGCAAAAGGAATGGATGCTGAACAGAAAGAAGTAGGCAATGAGGGAATTATGCTTTAGCTTAAAGTATGAACATGTTCTAGATAGAGGTCAGAGAATGACAAGGGAACCTTAGTGGTGGTCCTCTTGTACTGGCTGTATATACATTCCAGTTGTTCTGATGAGAAAAAAGTGTGTGTGTTTGTGTGTGTGTGTGTTGGGAGAGTAATGTAAATGACTTATTAAATGGAGTCTAGTTGTGCCATTGACTATCTGTGTAACTGGAGCATGATACATAATTCTTTTCATCGTTCACATCTATAAAATGGGGAGATAGAACACCATCTGCCTTGCTCTCTGCCATGCGGGCTAAAGACAAGATAATCCATGTGGGATGCTCAACATAATGTCTGGTAGGGAGATAACACTCAATAAACACTGGCTTTATAGGCTAAGCCCTCACAATACTGACCAGGTCTCATATTGATAAACTTATTTGAGTTATAAATTTGAGATTTATTTTTAAAGTGTGAGCACAGGAAAATCTGTTGACTGATTTGATTCTCTAATTTGCTCATGTGTGATTATCTGAGAGGACTCTGTCTATTGCTTTTGCCATTAAAGATGCTTCACAGACAGTCTCTCCTTGAGTGTAGAGAAACTGATCTTATGCTTTCGGTTTTGTCAAAAGAGAGTTTGCGTCTCGGTGGGGTTTCATTCATGTGGGTTTTGCTACTTGTTTTGAGTGCTGGAAATGATCTCAAAGTTTTCAGAGCTAAACATGACAGTGCCATGTGAAGTTGGGATTAAAACTTGGAAGTCAATAGTGTTTGGGTGATATAGCACTATGGATTTCTCTGTCATCTTCTCTTAGAAAGAAGACCTTTTCCCTCATGTGTTCCTGTTGTTTCTTATTGTTAGTAACTGTCACATGTGTACCATACTCTGGTTAAGAGTGAGAGAGGATCCCTAGCTGAAGGGAGCAGCAGTCAGCTGTCAGAATACATAAACTCCGCTATAGTTCCATGATTGCTCTTAGTGATGGTGAGATCCTGCAGGAGGCACTGCTACCTCTGTATCTCAGTTTACCTACCTGTATATCCCACCACCTCAATTTCATTTTCCTAGAATGAAATGATATAATAAGGGGCTAGGAGATGGCTAAGTGGGTAAAAGCAAGGGCTACTCAACCAGATGGACCAGTTTGGATCTTAGCAACCACCTTGAACAATTAACAAACCCTTTTAACTCCACCTCTAAAGGATCTGAAAAGTATTTCTGGCCTCGTTGGGCACCCATATAATCTCACACACACATACAGAAACCTCTGTATGCACACACTTGCACATTAAAAAATACAAAGAAAATAATGTTTTAAATAAAATTCTGTAATGGTTTCCTTTCCGGTGACCACTAAAGCTGAGAAGCCTAGAAATGTGCTGTTTCCCTGTGTGTGCCTTATTGTTACTAGGGAGGATGTAGGAATGTCCAGTAACAAAACTGAAATTTAAAGCAACTAAACAGAGCTAGAGCAGGCTTCCATAATTCAGGTTTTATTCGTCACCTGAAACAGACTGTTAGTGAAGTGGTTTCTCTCTATCAGAGGTAGGATAGTAAAAAAATTTCATGTAGTAATAACCTGCCAGGTTGGATTGTGGGGAATGTGGCTTATACTGTCAGAGAAGAATCTAGATTGGAGAGATACAAATCCTAGCCTGGGGAGTTATAGGTCCAAAGCAGAACTCTCTGCTCTAGGAACCCTTCTGAGCCTAAAGAAGCTTTCCGAACCCGGTGTTGCCACCTATGCCATATCATACATACACCTGTAACTTTTAAGAAAGATTGAACAGATGTGGTTTATACCCTGTTCCTAGGGTACAGCCCCTTCACCCAATGGGATTGTGACCTATAATGCACAGTGTCTAAAAGCCATACTGTCTTGCTTCCACTTATTCCAGGGTTTGACTGCTATTTTGTTTTTGCTGTAAAATGAGCAGGGAAAGAGAGTTCAAGGAGCTGATTCTCCAAGAGGGTCAAGTAAGCATCAGGTTCCCAGTGCACATCGAGTTCCTTCGGGGAAGCAGAGATGCAGCAATTAAGCAATGGAGTGATGCTCTTTGGGGCATGGACCCCCGCCCTGTAATTCATTCATTTCTTAATGTGACTTGATCTAGACAGAGTGAAGGCCTATCAGGTGTGAAAAACCCGGCTGCTCCTGGCGTGGAGTGGCCTCCAGACGGTGATTTGGCGACGTCAATCCGGTCATGCTTGATTTGAACACAACGCAGTAAGGCTGGGTTTCTCTACCCCCGATCAACTTCTCAATTAGCAAGCTGCCTTGTGTAAGGGCCTTGTTTTGCAGTCCCTAGGGGCTACTTCAGGAGTCATTAGGGTGAGAAGACTTGAGCACCAGCTTGGGCTGGAGTGGGGCTGAAGGGGCCTCGGTGATTCCCTAAACAGTGTAACCCCCTTTCAAGTTGTTTGCTTTCGTGGGATTGATTCTTAGCACATTAAGAGGCTTAAGGCTCCAATATCTTCTTTAAAATGTCCCCTTATCGCCCCTGCAGCTGACAGGTTTTTTTTTTTTATTTGACAGGCTGAGAGTAAAAGAGATAAGTAATAGGTTAGTATTGTATCTGTGTGTGTGGACACATGGCACAGAGACACTCAGCACGTGTGCCAGCAACTCTGAAGTTGTTTTTCTGGAGTCTGCATAAACCAGTGAACAAGAGCTGTCGACTGACCCCAGCATCTCACTGTTCTGAACTGGAGGGTTTGAGTCCAAAATGCTTGCATCTGATTTTACTCACTAATGATTTTTCTTATAATTACTGTTTTTTTTTCAGTATTTTCTCTCTTAACCTTAAATAAGCTTCCCATGACTAATATATGTTAATATTATAAGCAATAGGCATTTATAAATACACAGTGAAATGTATTTGTTTAATATGATTTTTCTCCCCATCCATGTCTTTCCTGAATGGTTTCTTCATCATTAAAATTCAAGACTTTTTCTTTAATAAAATGAACCTGGTTAAAGAAACGCAGCTTAAAACAATATTCTCCTATTTTTGAAAATTATGCTATTTGCAAAAAATTTCTACTTTTAAGTATTATGTGGTTCATATTTATTACTTCTTGCTTTGATCAACTGTTCTCATATCCACCTCTTATTTCTAGAGTTTTAGAAATTATATGAGCAAATTCAGATCAAATATAAAGTATTTGATTTTTATATAGTTCTGTTCTTTCTTTCTTGGAATGAATTATTCTGACATATATTTCATGAAGAGATTTTCCCAAAGTGGTTTCCATGTGTTTCTTACAAAAATGTCTTTTGACACCAGGAAGATCATTATATGCCTAATAATTTATACATGATCCCAAAGATAGCTGAACTTGATGCATGAGATAAATTGGAAGTGGGAAGTGTATTGCTGCGTCCCCAGTAGATACACCCCCTATATGTATGAAGGATTTGACTCCTGGGTTTTGATATTTTTAAGGAATAGTTACAACTCTAGATAATGTAGCATAACTTTTATAAAAATTGCTTCTGTTATTAATTCCTGAAGGTGAAATACATATACAAGGAAATACATATACATTCTAGAAACGAAGCCAGCACTTTGGAAATTGCATTTTATGGACAAAAAGTTTGATAACTACTCAGAAAGCATTATAAACACATAGTGTAGTATAAGCATCTAGGGACGTACAATTTGCAGTTTGACTATAATTCCTTCTAATTTTCTGACACAAAGTCTGACTGAATTTTCTCAGGCATAATGCTGGATTCCATGCTGTGCTGATTCATTCTGCATCAATTTTGAGAAAAATAGTACTAAGAAATAACATCCAGTCCTTCCGCAGAATTGTTTGACTCTCGTTTCTTTCGTTATTTTTTAGTAGTCCCCGAACACTCATCTAATCCTACCAAAAACTATTTTCGGGGCTTTATTTTGATAACTCTCCTAAATCTTACTTGAATGTAGTCCAAAAATCTTTAAAGGATTCTCAAATACACACACACACACACACACACACACACACACACAAAATAAAACACCACAGTGCTAAGTAAACCTGGTGCTGCTTCTCGTTTTCCTTGGATACTAGGAGAACACTACAAATCCAGTCTGAGAACTTAGACTCAAGTTCTTCAAATTAATTCTTACCTGAATAATTCAGTTATGGTTGAATAGAATGCAGTATCTTAGAAGTTTGAAGTCACACACCACTCTTAAAGGGTGCATAGTTCAAGCTACATGATATGATGGCTTTCTGGAGGAACTGAGAATTAAACATCCTTTAAAAAGTTTGCATTCTGTTTGATCCCTGATACCAGGTCACTGTGCAGTTTCTGATAGAGCCTAGGATGTTTTTGGCAGACACTGATAGATACTTAATTCACGAGTCATGCTCCAGCAGAGTTGCACCAGGAATACTCTCTTAAGGAACTTACAAAACAACTTACTATTTAAGGAACTAAAAAAATAAGTCTCCATTAAAACAACCAGAGGTAAATGGTTATTTTTGTCTCTTATTATCAGAACTTATATTGATATAGAGAAATTACAAAATACATGTAAATAACATATATTCCATGCTCTTTTCAATTATGTCTGTGTAATTCAAAACTTTGATATATGAGATGATGTTTCCACTATGTAAGTCATTTACTTAAAAGCAAAAAAAGGACTCAGATTTACATTTTCTGCATATATTTTATTTAGTGAATTTAACATATCAAATAGATAATCACCACACCATGTATTTCATTTTCTAACCTTAACAGATACATGCGCACTTGAATTTTTGTCTTTTATGAATAATCTAAATACAACTTGAAGCTAATTTCCCAACAATAAGCTCTTATATTAGTTGTTGCCATTCACTATAGCAATTTTTTTCTGAAGTAAGGTATAAAGATTAATCAAAGAAAAAAAAGGTTGTCTGAAAACTGAGGAGCTCCCCTGCAAGAATATGCCACATAGCCTATTTAACACCAAATTCTCAGCGATCTCTAATTCGGAATCTCTGTGCAGAAAGATACACTCCACATCAGAACAAATGAGCTTTGCCTTGCACTGTCTGTCTGACACTGTGCGCCTGGTGTCGCAGCGTGGCACTTTAGCGAGGTAGGTGTAGTACCCAGGTAAAAGGGCAGCTCTTTGAAACATGCTGATGTGTGGCAACAGGAAATGATGTCTTTGACAAAGGTAAAAGGCAAAGTCTTCATCAGGGTGACTTCTCAACTAACGGCTAATAGGACAGACTTATTCCACTTCCTGGATCTGTTCCGCTTCTGGTTTCTCTTTCTGGATGCAAATTTCTTTTATTTGAAGTTAAACAGTCACAAGAGGGGTAAAAATAGCATTTCCAAGTAAGGTTGTTAATGGAAACGTTTGTCTATGATGCAGGGGAAGAAAATGTGAGAAGAAAGATAAGAGAGAAGAAATTATGGGCTTCTAAAACATGGGGGGAACTAGCAAAAGTCTTCAGTGCTGCGCCAGGAAAGTGTTGTTCTCGTTTCAAGTTTTCACCAGGAAGGCATCTTCAGTGTTTGGTAGACAAAGCTTTCTGAAACTCATCGTAAAGCAGACTATCACTTTAAAATTTTTAAAGTTTTTATTATAAAATCGCATAGAGTACCTTCCAGGTAGCTTTTACTGCTCTGCTGTTAAACCCGGACAGAATTTAGTTAGTCCTACTGACAGCTTCCTTGACTGTTCTGAAAAGGGGTTATAGAGAAACTAACATGGGCTACGCAGTGGAGGCAAGCATCGTTACTCAGAGCCCTTAGGAGGCAAAGGCAGGCAGATCTCTGAGTTCGAGGCCAGCCTGGTCGACAGGGCGAGTTCCAGGATAGCCAAATCTATACAGAGAAACCTTGTCTTGAAAAATCAAATATAAACAAAACAAACAAACAAGCAAACAAAAGCACTAAAATATACTTATAGGCATTTTAGGGAATCTTAGATTTATAAAAAAAATATCTAGGACTTGAACCCAGGGCCTTGTACATGCCAGGAAGGAATTCCTCCACTGATACACAGCCGCAGACCCCAGATATACATATTGTTTTGGCTATTTGCTCTTCCTTTCATTACAAAAATGTGATGCATGATAAAATAAAGTAATTTTAAAAAAAACTATTTCTGGCTTTAGTCCATATGCGTTTTCTTTGTTTTACTGATATTCTATTCTGCTTAATATTTTGTATTTCCATAACTATATTTAGAATTGGGCAAAATCTTGTCTTTTCGGTATCACAACAACGAAGACCAAGCTTGACACACTTTTGTTTTGTTCTAAGATTTTGTGATTCTCCGAAGCGCGGATACAACTGTCGTGTTTGCCCAGAGATGTTATCCTCACCAAATGTTGACAGAAAAATATTCAATTTTGTTTTCCTCTGAACAGTTTGTCCCAGGGGGCTGCTGCACTGATCTAAGCAACCCCAACACCTGCTCATGAGGCTTCAGAGAGGCCTGTGAGGGAGAAACCCACAGTGATTTGTTAACAGCGAAAGCGCAGCATTTAAACAGTTCCGCAACTGATAACAGTTGTATGTAAAGACGGAGACAAAGGATTGGAGAGCCTATGACAGCTCACAGGACTAGGCGCTTGTTCAAAGCAGCCTTTTCTGGTCCTACTCCGTGCGTGCGTGCGTGCGTGCGTGCGTGCGTGCGTGCGTGCACGTGTGCCTGTGAAAGCATCTGGGAGAAATGGAGGCCCAGTGTTCACATCAGGTGTTTTCCTCAACGACTCTGAACCTGGCACGTGGTGATTAAGAATAGATGGTCGGCATAAGACTCAGAGACCCAATCGTCACTTGCATGAGTGTTGGGATCTGAACTTGAGTCCTCATGCTTGTTCAGCAAGTATTTTACTGACAGAGTCATCTTGCCATCCTTTTTATGGCCCACATTAACAGGGAAACACAAAATAGTGCAGGCAGAGAGACCCATTTAGGATGAGGGGAGATAAATTATTCGTGCAGCTGTGGTGCTAATTGTATAAGTGCTCCCTACAGACATGTGGACCAGAGCTAGGCTAGGACAAGGCAGCCAGAGCATCACCCTGTTGTCTTTGTCCATTTGTTCTGTTGTATGAATAAGGAGTAGGACATAAAAAAGTTGGGTAGGTGATAACACTCAGTTGTCTGAAATTGATAAAAAACAGTTGGAGTATTGTCATCTACTTAGGGTATAGGTTGAGCTGTCATGATTCACACTATTAGCCTATATGCTCAAATCTCTAGCCTGTGTTTAATCTTCATCTTTAAACCAAAAGCAGAAGTTTCTAGGATCAATTCGAGATCAAAAAAAAAAAAATTATAGCTCTCCATTTGCTTCAGTTATAATTGCCACATAGCTGGAAGTATGAGGAAAACTCAGACTACAGACACACACTGTCCAACACAAATCAAACTCCATAGAGCAACGCTCCTGGCAGCGAAAATAAACTTCCTTTAAAGGTGAAATTTGTCTTAAAACATTCTCTTTAATACACTGCATCCGAAAGTTCATCATCTTCCTATACAATCAATATTGTTTAAAGGATTCATAAAGTATTTTATTTTCATGCGTGACAAAAGTCAAGACTGCTCACATCCCAAGTGTAAAAGTACTTGCTGGAAGCACATAGCTGGAAGTGATGGATGCTGTGCCCACCTCAGCACAGACATGAGGAAATGGATGGCTGGCTTGGCTTATAAGTTATTTGGATGTAGGTAGGGAAGAAACCACCTCTACAGCAGAACTAAAATTTCTACACAAAGGGTGTGGAGTGTGTTGCTGTTTCAGTCTGCGTTTGTGGACTATTTCAAAGCTAAAGCAATCTAAACTGAATTACAGCCCCAAGCTGGAGTAGAATCTGAAGTGCTTTGTATAAAGGATTTCTTTCGAAGAGATCTACTTTGTATGAAATGCTAGGTTCTTAAAAATCTCGTGTGGATTTGATGGTAACCAAGGGCTTCCTTGAATATTTCTTTGGGTTTTTGTTTTTCTCTGTCTAACACTGCACCTAGAGAAACAGTTGACAGTAGCTTTCATCAAAATCTCTTTCCCAGCTTAGCTTTAAGATTCCCTTTGAGTTTCCCCCTAGTGCTGGATGTACGCACTGCTCAGCCATGTAGCTGAATCTTCAAATCATTAACATTCGTTTACGCCATCTTCTTTTGCCATCATATGACTAAGTCTGGATCTCAAGAGGTAGAAAAATCTGATCTTCTCTCCTAAAGTTAAGAAATAGTTTTCAACCTAATTATTTTTATTCTACCTGTGCTAATTTTGTTAAAATGAGTGGACATGTGTTGACACTGTCAGTTCCCCCAGTGTCTGGCAGACGGGCCAGCAATAGCCAAGGGATCTGGGATGGGCATCCAGCTCCTTGCTCTTTGGTGCTATCCTGTATGATTCAAGGGCATGCAGGGTTGAGCTGAGGGTAGGAGAGTGACAGTTTTGGAAACACTTAAAGCAAACACCCTGAACCTTAAGCCCAAGTCATCCCAGCTGTGGTGACCTATCCTGGCTGCCTAGGCTT
>NC_142028.1:15775730-15873230 GCF_982192425.1 Myodes glareolus
AGGTAGCCGAGTACCCTGCTAGGAGAATGTTCTAGAGAAGGGCTCTGGGAATACCTGGGATCCGGGCGGGGGTGGTGCACAGAGCTGTTTCCTTGCTTGGCAGGAGCTGGAATTTACCAAGCTCAGGAAAAGAAAAAGCTGTACCTCCGCGTTGATATGTACTGTGCTGGTGGATAATGGGTTGTGCTGGGGTGGGGCTATGCGGTTTCCTGTTTTTAAGCACACTTTAAAGAGAATGTTTGAGAAGAGAAAAAAAATATGGTTCCAAGCTGTCAAGTACTAAGGCATTAGCAAAAGCAGGGGATTAAATTCCTGCAGTGGGATGGGCAGAAACATAGTCACTGTTACTGCCCTAAACAAAACAGCCTTTCACACCAGGGAGAACTAAAGGGAGCCCAAAGATACAGGGAAGGGTGTTGGACAGAGAGAGGCTAGGAGAAGCTAAGAGGGCTCAACCATGAACAGGGTCAGTGGGCCTTCGGGCTATCATGGCCTGAACTTTGGCCTCATTAGAAGTGCTTTCAGGATGACTTGACAGGCCTTCCTCTCCTTATCACCTCCCAGGCAGCCTGTCCTAACATCCCCCCCATTTGGGGTAAACTGTGATGTGGCTGAGAGAAACCCTGAGCAGTTCCTCACTGCCAGTGAGAGAGGTAGACTACAGGAAGCTCCCTACGAGAGCCTCCCCAAGTCAGGGTTGGCTGGGAACTGCTCGCCAGCAGGTGCCATCCATCTTGTCATTTCTAAGAGTATTTCCCTGCCAATTTCAAATACAGCACAGTTTAGTGACAAAATCAGCTTATTCTTTTGGGAGGCCTGAGTCTCTGATAGACTGAGGATCCCCCTCCATCTCCATGGCCCAGACTCAGCTGGTGAGGAACAACCATGGCTACACGGCCTCTGCCTCACGGGCATCTCCCAGCCCTTGGAATTTGGTCGCTCGCCATTTTGGGGACCATGGGTCTGTCCCTAGGGAAATAGACTCTGAGTAGTCTCACAGCGTTGTTTGCACTGGAAGCTCGGAACAACAGAGTTATTCTGAGGGGAATTTATGGGAATATAATATGTGACTAACTTCAGCTAGCAGGAAGGAGGAGTCCTGTGGGGAGAAAATTATGCAGAGAGAAGACAGCCAGCATTGGCTCAGAGCCCTCTGTGTGCCAAGCTTGGTATTGGGAAACTCAACATTTTCATACTGAGCAAATGGAGACGATTACTAAGTCACGATTACTAAGTGTTCGGTAGTTCAGCTGAAGTCATGTAGCGGGTAGGGTGAAGGAACCGGTAGCCTTGGGAAATGTCCATGGAAGCGGGTTTCTCTACGCCCGTGTGTGGAGTGCCTTTGTTGGTTGGGCAGAACACTCTCTTATGAACTGTGCTGGTGGGTGGTGGAGTGGAGTAAAGTCTACAGTGGCAGGTCCCAGGTCTCACTTGCTCATGGACCATCATGAGTACTTTCACCCATACAGCAAGCTCTTACCAATTTGTTCTCTGTTGATAACGCTTTGATTGCCTCAACCAAGGCTGGCTAAAACTCCACCAGGTCTTTGAAGCTTCAGGGTTCTAATAACCTAAGTTTGACCGGCCACGAAACTGTCTTTGACTTCTAATGTTTCATTCATTTAAAACCTTGGGGAATATGTTGTGTTGTGTTACTCAAGGCTAGTTTTTTTTTTTTTTTTTTTTTTTTTTTTGCCTAGTCATGGCTTCCATAGCACAGCTGCCTTTGAAGACTGTTTTAAAGTATTATTTGGGAAAGAAAAGTTTCGCAGGGTGGGCAATTGGAGAAACACCGTAAATCTTAGTCTTATCTCCTTCTGCACCAAAATACAGGGCTGGAAAAGCATGCTAGGAATGCAGAGGCAGGAAGTAATAAGCTGTTTCCCTCAGGAAGGGAAAGGTGAAACTGTTTCTGAGGAGCCGTGGTACACACCTTTAACCATAGCATTTGGGAGGCAGAGGCAGGGGTTTCTCTGTGACTTCCAGGACTGCCCGGGCTACATAGTGCAACCCGGTCTGGGAGAAAAAAAGGAAGGGGTTGGATTTTTTAAAATAGAGAAATAGAGAATTCGGTTTAAGAACTATGTCCTCTTCTGGACATAAGAGCCTTCACTGTAGCATACAAGAAGGGTCCCTCTCAGTCGCTAGCTTGGATCTTCGCATCTAGTTTTGAGTTTGGAATGTCCAAGCAGCTGACTTGGTAGAGAATGGCCTTTCAGTGTCAAGGAAGGGCCAAATCTTCCATTCAGCTAGGAATGCTGAAGGACTGAGGGTTATTCCAGAAGCAACCAAGAGGCCTTGTGGATGTCCCAGGAGATTGGCTGGGGTCCTGAGACCAGGCAGCAGCATCAAAGCCTACAGAGTCTTGATTAGCTGTGAGACCTGCAGTTTTCAGAAAGAACCCAGCTCTGCTCTGGGCCCTACCGGAAAATCCCCTGCTCCCATCCCTCCCCACCCCCACACCTCTCCCCCTTTCTCTAGTTGCTACCTCTTCCTTGTAGTGACTCAGATGTGCAGGGTAACACCCCAGGAGACCCAGCCTTTCCACCTACTTTAGTCGCCCCTGCATTTTGCTCCAGAGCCAGAGGGAGTTTCTCCATCCACTGCTCTGCATCCACTGACTCATCATTCAGAGCGAACTGGGGCTTCGGTCAGACAAAGGTTCAATAAACGAAGTCTAAGATGAAATTGTTACTGCGAGGTATTTCTAAAGAAATACGGTAGTTATCTTTGTAGTTTTACATTAGACTCCACTGATAAACAACCCTCAGAAGTCCCTGAACCTTGGCTCTCTTCCTTACTCCTCAGAAAAACGGACTACAGGTTGAGGAGAAAGGGCTGGACAGGATCAGTTTGTACTCAGGGGAAGCTTTCGGCACTTAGGCGTTACATACCGCAAAACATGTAGTGTCAGCAAGGGCAGCAAGGGAGGACAGGAGGAAAGGGATTAATGTTTATTAATATGCATTAATAATCTCCTGGCCAGATCTTCCCCTTTTCAGTGCCATCGGGGAGGACCAGTTTTTGCTTCATCATTGGCGGATGTTAGAAGCTCGCTTAGGGCCTGTAAGAAGTTCATTGCAAAGCCAGGCTTCGAGTAGGTCTACCTTCCTCGAGCCCACATTTTATCAAAGATGAAGGTCACTTCGCTAAGTTAACCAGGGGCAAGATTTATTTCCTACAAATGTAGAATCTAACAACTCATATGAAGCTATATTAACAGTCAGATGTGTGTGTATTGGCCCGAGGTTAAGCTGTGCTTACTAGTTTCTCTGGCCTTTTTCTGTGTCTGTAACATGAAGCCCCCTCACCGTGCCTGGTGGTTCCTTTCAATAGTCCCTGGGCTGCACCGAGCGTGGAATTGCTAAGTTTGGACTCAGAACAGCCCGGTAACTGTTTGTGGCTGTTTCTATGATAGTCTTTGTGACACAAAGAGCTTCAGGTAAAGAAACATGATTTACGTCTGAGGAGGAGGAAAGCAAGTTATATACAACTCAAAATGCAGCACCTTAAGGAAAGTCATATGGGATTTAAAGAGTTCAATGCTGGTATTGTTCTCTCATATTCACAAATGAGGTAAAGTTAGCAAAGAATAGCTCAGCCGTCACACTGAAGGGAGATACCTGCAGAGAGGCGGGGACTAGCGGGCCATCTAGGACCATGTGCCCTGGTCCCCATCTCTCAAGACAAGGAGCGTAGGGTCCTCAAGGCTGAAGTATGTGCCCACAGAGTTCACTTCGACAGAGGCGGGACCAACCTCCGTACGTGATGGGGCTGCTTAGTGTGGAGATAAACAGCCCCAGATCACACAGTCTCACCACAAGCCCACACTCATGAGCCGTGGATAGTACCTGATGTTCTCTGCTTCTGTATAGCCAACATTTGGGGTCAGTAAGTTCAGTCTTGACTTTGAGGTCCAATCTCAAGGATCCGGCAGGGCCTCGGGGGGAAGAATTTCCTCTGTAGCAATTAACTGTACTGCATTCATCAGAAGTTATAGGGCCAAGGTCACATTTCCAACCTGCAGTTCTTAGACCCTGATAAAGATTATGAAGGGCAGGCCAGGCCACGCGGTGGTGGCGCACACCTTTAATCCCAGCACTCAGAAGGCAGAGGCGGGCAGATCTCTGTGAGTTCGAGGACAGCTTGGTCTACAAAGCGAGTTCCAGGGGACAGCCAGAACTAAAACAGTGAAACCCTATCTTGAAAAACCAAACAAACAAAAAACGAAACAAAACAAAAAAGATTATGAAGGGCTTCAGAATCCATGAGTCTATGAGCTAAAAGAATAAAAAATCATGTCTTTCTCTATTCTTTTTCTCTTTGGACTAAAGACCATGATGTCTGTCATATTTTTCAAGAGTTGCTTATTTTTATTTTTATGTTCATGACTGTTTTGCACACATATTTGTGTGTGCACCCCAGAAGCAAGAAGAAGGTGACAGACCTTCCAGAACTAGAGTTACGGATGGTTATGAGCAGCCTAGGTGCTGGGAATCCAAACCAGGTCCTCTGTAGAGGCAGCCAGTGCTCGTAGCGACTGAATCGTCTCTCAGTCCCTGTTTATCACATTTTTAAGGGTCCCGTCATCTCCCTAAAGGGAAGGGCCACCATCAACCAGCTAGGTCTCTTGAGTGTGATGGAAGCCACCAGCTTCCCTTCTTTCCCTGCCTCTGGCCAGCATCGTACACGTCAGCATGCTCCGAAGTGAATCCTTTGTAAACCGTGGCTGCCCACCGACAAGTCTTAACCTCCTTTTTGTTTAAAAGGCTTCGGCTGAGTGCTGCCTTTGCTGTAATTTTGTGTTTATTACCATAATAATCATCTTTCCAGAGTGAGGAACTTTGGATCGGGGGTCTCGGATCTGTTTCTTATGCTATGATTATGTCAAATTATTGTAATTGGCTCTGAAATGCCCTCTTTTATTGCGCCAATTCCAGACACGGCACTTTGTCCTCCCCTCTTCAACTTCTTCAAAAAGTTGTCTTGGTTTTATGAAATGTTTATGTTTGCAATTACAAAAATATAAATTGTGTCAGATTTAATAATAAGACAGAAACACAGATGATGGAAGAATTGATTTGGCAAAGGTCACATAGAAGTTTACAAGTCTTATGCCAGACCATCCCTCACCTCCCCCCTCTCCCCCTCCATCTCCTTCTCTCTTCCCCTCTCCTGCCCCTCACTTTCTCCCCTCTCTCGCTCTCCCTCTCCTTCCCTCTTTCTCTTACTCTTTTCAAGAAGCTGACTCTAAGCTGAAGAATCACAGCTCTTGCAAGCTAATGAGGTCATCCTGAGCAGATGAACGGGTGCGATGTCACCATCTAACGGCCAGGCTTTCAGTGGGGAGCTATTGGGACAGAATGATATATTCCCAAAGGTTCTCGCTGTGCACTGGGCCACCCTTGTCCTTGTAAACAGCCTGATGCTCTGTCCGGTAGGTTGTGGACTCTCCACCATGCTCGTTTGCTAAGCTGCTATGGCCATCAGATGAGACTTGGCCTCTTCCGATTCGTCTTACCCAGCTTGCTTTTCACCTGCCCCTTGAGGCTTGTCTTTAAATTGTCCCCAGATTACAAGATCCACCCACTGCATCCTTCTTTGTTTTTCCTACCAGTTCATTCTATTTTTTCTCTGAGTGCTGTCCGGGATATGAGCTGGATTGGTCACTATGTTTTCCCTGCTGATCTCTGGAGTCTTGGCTTTGAGGGATGTGGTGCTGTGGTTCAAGTGAGACAGGGTTATCAGAAGAACTGTCCTACATGCTTCCTTTCTGTGGAGGAAACGGACCTGGGCATCGCAATGTGGCTTTCAGAGTTACTCAGGGCTTTGGTGTTTGCCCTGATGTTTTGCGGGAAGATGAATGCCGAGGTCCCTCATGTCTTTCACTGCCTTCCTCCATCTCACCCTCTTCTTCAACCCCTCTCCATACTCCCCCGTCATCTCTTTCTTTTGTTCCGTCAAACTTGCTTTAGTTCATCTCTATTTCCACATTATTTTTTTTCTTATCATATGAGTAACATTGAAACATGGAACTACTATCAAATTGGGCCATAAATTTCCTCCTTCCCAGAGAATTCCCAGACGTCCACCCTGTCACTATGGATGAGATGCAATAGATGATGTCTTCTAGGTTTGAGACTATGAGAAATGAAGGCTGTGCCCATGGGCAAGAGGAGATGAGAAGCTTGACACCCTTGCCCGGCACCTCCCAGGCAGCACCTCCCTTTGCCTCCGGGCACACACTGTCGAGTTCACTGCTCTGTGAGCCACACACTGTCGAGTTCCCCGCTACGTGACCAGGAATGAGTCCTGTTAACCCTCAGTTCTCAGTTTCCCAATGAGTCAGTGAGAACTGGACTATTTTACCTCTTAACTTTTGGGCTGTGAAAATCTGTATCTACAGACGCTCATCATCACTCACATGAGGATAATGTTACTACATCGCCTCCTCGTTTTTCTTTACACAACTCAAGTTAACGTAGACAATGATCAGAGTAGGAAAGATTCGTGGTCCACCCACAGGAGACCTTGTAGATGTGTTCAACCTGTTGACACTTTTATACAATGTCATCACGTGTAAACTTCATGATTGAGTCATACCGTCAAGTTGAAATTCTTTTTGAAAAACAAATCTCATTACTTTTTAACTAAGTTTATGAATTTTCTATTAAACCACACTCATAGCTAACCTGCAGTGTATAGACAGCACAAGATTACTAGAAATATAGAAAAATATAGTAAGGACTCAAAGAAACAGGGAGATTGGAGAAGGCCCCTCATAACATATTTGCACTTACGATTGTGCCGAGAGGAATTTGAGTCCTTTGCTACTTGGTGGCATGTCCAAAGAACACAGGATACACAGTGAAATAAATCAGTCAATGAAAATTATAAAATGCACAGCTGCACATGTATTATGTGCAGAAAAACCTAGGACTCAGTGTCTAGGACCCTCAAGCCATAATCAGCAGTGTGGGATGGGGCCCGCTTATGCATCCCAGGCAGGTGTCAGAGGTCTGGGTTTCCCCAGGTGTCACCTTTGAGATCTGGCTAATAGTCAATGAAAGAATAAGTTCATGAGAAGAAATCAGTCATTTGAGCGCAGATGCCCTGCCTGTGTCTGTCAGGCTCCATGGCCCAGACTGTATACTGGGAACAGCAAAGGAGCGAAGAGAGCTGGCATGATTGGTCACTGGGACTGTTCATTGTGCTGCTTCTCTAGAGTGTATGTTCACAAGTGAGTTATTTATTTATATAGTTTTGCTTCTCCAAAGAAAATTAAGTCACAGACATGGCTGGAAAGGTTACACGTTTCATGAACTGTGCTAAGGGGCAATTTAAAGATTCCCTGATGAGTGTAGATCTCCGATAAGGCAAGGGTGGCGCCAATAGCAACCCGACTGGCTAACGGACCATCATCCTATCTCTGAAACAAGGAGAAATCAAGATGACCGAGAAGGAGGCGCAGCCCCAGCTGGAGGAGGGAGACGATGACCTGGACAGCAAGCTCAATTACAAGCCGCCCCCTCAGAAGTCCCTGCAGGAGCTGCAGGAGATGGACAAAGACGACGAGAGCCTAACCAAGTACAAGAAGAGCCTGCTGGGAGACGTCCCTGTGGTAGCAGGTGTGTGCGCATGGGGAGGGCAGGGCAGGGCCTCCAGCGAGACAGCTCAGCTGTCACCCACAGTCGGAAGCCAAGGGCTACACGGTTAGGTGGGTGAGGCACTATTTATTCGTGCTGTCTAGGGTCGTGGGCTGTATAATTGAGCCTTCTCTGGAGACTGTGCGAGAGTCACAGGTGAGGCAGACAAAAATGACTCATCCACAAGGAGCACTTAGAATTTCAGACCACAACTACATCGCATTCTGGTCTCCGTCAGCCCCTAGGTTCTTCTCTCTTTTGGGAGTGTTTTTTAACTAGTCCTCTTTCTCTGTCTGTGTGTTTGTGTGTGTGTGTGTCTGTCTCTGCTACACACACACACACACACACACACACACACACTGTCAGAACAAAACATGGCGACAAGGCCTGAATAGGCAGTGTCTCGATATTTGAGACTTATAATTATAATTAAGATGAGTCTGTGTCTTAGTTAGCATCTTGGGATAAAGGGGTTGATTTATCTGACCCATGCTTCCACAGTCACAGTCTATCACTGAAGGAAGTCGGGTCAGGAACTCAGGGCAAGCACCTGGAGGCAGGAACTGATGCAAAAGTCATGGACAAAGGTGGCTTACTAGCGTGCTCCTCCTGGCTTGTTCAGTTTGCTTTCTTTTTTTCTTCCTTTTCCTTTTCTCTTTGTTTTATTTTTTTCAAGTTGTCCTGGAACTCACTCTGTAGACCAGGCTGGCCTCAGACTCACAGAGATCCGCCTGCCTCTGCCTCCCAAGTGCTGGGATTAAAGGTGTGCACCACCACCTTTGGTCTACGCCTGCTTTCTTATAGCACCCAGGAGCAACAGCCCAAGGGAAACACCCTCCATAACGAGCTAGGCCCTCCTACAGCAATTCTCAGTGAAGACAATACATTGCTGGTGTGTTCATGTGCCAGTCTGGTAGCGGCACTTTCTCAAGTGCGGGTCACTCTTCCGAAACGACTCTAGCTTGTGTCAACTTGATATAAAAGTATGCAAATTCCTGAATTAGAAAGATCACAATTCTGCCATTTCTACAGAGATCAATGCCAAGCATAGTGAATCTGCCATTCCCTTTCTATTGCTACTCCACATAGAGAAGTCATTTTCTCTTTATAGTCTCTTCCCTCATCCACAGCTTGAAACACACACATACACACATACACACACATACACGCACATGCACACACACACACACAACTATGCACACCACACATATGCCCTTTCCATATACTTACGTTTTCTCTTTAACCCTACAGACCCAACAGTCCCCAATGTGACCGTCACCCGGCTTAGCCTTGTTTGTGACAGTGCACCAGGA
Source organism: Myodes glareolus (assembly GCF_982192425.1). Lineage (NCBI taxonomy): Eukaryota > Metazoa > Chordata > Mammalia > Rodentia > Cricetidae > Myodes > Myodes glareolus. The sequence goes on from NC_142028.1 coordinate 15,784,690, forward strand.
CCAATCACCATGGACCTTACTGGTAAGTGAACACATCCCTACTGTTCAGAGGGGTCTAATATGTCACAGGGACAGCTTTGTCTCCAATCCCCTCTGGAGAAAATCATTAAGGTGGCTTTGGAAACATACATGCTGGGATCAGTCTGCAAACCATTGCATTCTGGGTGTCCACTGCTTGCCATGTGTAATGAAAAATCCAGCTCCAGACTCAATGTAATGGAGCAGTTGAGAGTTATACACTTCTTGTGTGTATATACATGTGTGTATTTGCATACTATTAGGATTCCAAATTCATGTACATGTGAAGAGTGCAGAGTGCATGTGTGTACATCCATGTGGAGGCCGGAAGTTAACCTCAGGTATCATTGCTCGTGGTCTCTCACCTGGGCTTGTGTGTCTGGCCGGAGAGCCCCAGGGAAGGGATCTGCCTGTCTCCATTTCTCCAGAGCTACCATGCCCAGCTTTATTTATTTGGAGGGATTATTTAGTTCTGAAACTTTTTTTACCATGGGTTCAGGAGTCAAACTCGGGTCCTCATGCTTGCATGGCAAGGATGTCCCTGTCTGAGCCTTCTCCCCAGCCTCCAGTTATTCACCTCTGACATGTCTACTTGTATGGCATTTACTGCCTCTCTGTGCTTCCATGTGATAGAAGCAGCTGTTCCCACAGGAAAGACTGCAGATGGAAATGTTGATTTACACTGCGCCCGCCAGGGCTTGCAGGTTTAGATGGTCTGAAGGCCAGCAAAGGCCCTAATCCCCTCCCAGCTATGATCTGAGAAGAGGAACCCCCCAAGACCACCTGAGTAACAATAGATATTCCCCTGCTCAACACACTCAAAGCTTAAAGTTCCATACCTTAAACAAGTTCTCCTACAAAGAACAAACAAACAAAAGTATTCATTTCACCCTTTGTGTTCTTCTTTAGGCAGTGTCTCAAGGACATGGGCATAGACAGGGAAGTTGGGCTTCATGGAAAAATAGGCGCCTGCTGGGGGGGTGAGAAGAGGGTCAGAAGCCAAACTAGGGGCATCAAAGGTAGATCTGCAGGGGGAAGGCTGCTGCCGGGTTCAAAGTTTCACCGAAGCAAAGGAAAGCACAACTCTGGGGCTGTCAGTTCAACGGCAGTTCCCTCTCACAGGCCATGTGCGCTTTACCTTATATGGAGTCTTCTGTCAGAGGGAGGAAATCAGGGCCTGAGAAGACAGGCTTCCTGTTCAACTGAAATCAGTAGAGCAGACATCGCATGAACGCGTGCACACACCACACACACACACACACACACACACACACACATGCTCACTCTCACGGCCCCACGTTGCTGCATCTCTCCAGGACAGAAACAGGCTGTCTCTCACCCAGGTACAGCTGTCAGTTGGGAAGTGTAGGTCAGACAGTGCTGAGGGCGAGCTCAGGGGATGAGAACACTGCCTGGAAACTCTGTCTTTGAAACCTCGAATCTGGTTTTCTGTCCTAGGGAAGAAAGCTGCTGAGCCGAAGCCATGCAATCATGTTTGTGAAGTGAAATCTTTATCCAAAGCTGTGTGAAACACATACATGTACAGACACACATGCACACTCACAGACACACATACATATGCACACATACACACAGAGACTTGTACATATACACATAGATACATACATGTACATACATGCACACACACACATACATGCCCATACAACTAAACTATAAGGAATGTATGGAGGAAAGAACAAAACAGCATAGTCTTCCCAAGCAGGGCCCAGGGTTTAAAGGCAGTTCTCAGGATCATGAACCCTAAAGCTGTTACAATTTAAATGATCTTCCTTAAGGAAAATAAGATGATATGACATTGTAAATGTGAGTCCAATAAGCTCAAAATGAGAACCAACATAAATAATCATAAAATTAAAAAGCAGTTTTAAAGCTATAATATACCATATATTACAAATTGGCAATAATAATACTACTATCAATTATATGGAAGGAAAGTCTCATGAAGACATATGAATTTTATGAAAGCCAATAGCTGATGCTCTTATATAGTTTTTTCTCATATTTCTTTAAGAGAAACGTTCACATCTTCATCTGGCTATGGATATGCATGAAGTTTTCAATAGAAAGAATATTAACTCACTTTCCTTTAGAGTGGTCGGTTGATTGACACTTTTTTGTTACTGACAATAATAAAAAGTATTTATCTTCATCAGGACTAATTGGAAGTTATGGGAAAAAATTTATCTTCACAACTAATTATAAAGTTTGTATATTTTTGGCCTTGGTCTCAAACGTTTAGGAGAACTCTTTACCATGTTACTATGTTTTTTTTAATAACTGAACTATAAAATTCCAGGCAGTATAGGTGTGTGTGTGTGTGTGTGTGTGTGTGTGTGTACACTAATCTCATATGCTATCTGAATTAATATCCTTTTGAATCATGCAACCCAGAAGGGCCAAACAGAAGGCTCTGAACCTTGGCTTTCATTCTTTATGTAGCAGCTCCTGAGGATATTAACTATCTAAACCCTCTTCTATAGGTGACCTCGAAGCCCTCAAAAAGGAAACATTTGTGCTAAAGGAAGGTATTGAATACAGAGTCAAAATTAACTTCAAAGTAAGTATCTGCCACATGCGCTCGCCCCTAACTTTCCATCTCCTGCGCAAATGTATTGGTGCTCTCTTGTTGTCGCTACTGATTTTGGTGGTGGTTGCTGCTGTCCTCCTTTTCCCAGCTTGGGTCTGAAATAACCTTTTCTTACCTCTGAGCTCTTCCTGTGGGGATCCACCCTCGCTTCCCGAACCTTTTCCCTCCAGGACACCTCAGCCTCTCCATCCTCCACCACCCTCTCTCAGTGCCCCGACACGTCCACGAGGCACACACTACTGTGCTTTGCTCCATTTCCCTCTTACAGAACCTAAGCAAGCAGGGGCAAGTCAAAAGTGTGTGCCTCTTCCTTCCACTACGTCACACAGCTTTGTAAGTGGTAGGTCTTTGTGGATATATGTTACAAATAAATGGTTCATTGAAAAGGAGAAGAAAACAGGATGCTCCAACTACTCAATTATCCTTCACATCCGGGAATCACGGCCCTTACAGAGTGGCTGGGAATTTCAGTGGCATTTGTAAAGCAGGTGAGCAGATAATCTAGCAAAACTAAGCCAGAAGGAAGCTCCCGGCTCATGAATAGACATACAGCCCAGTGAGTAACTACAGTTCCCAGAAAAATAACCTTGACTTTGGAAGAAAATAAGCGAGAGACATACTGTTTTGCATTTCAGAGTTTGCTTGCCTTGGCTGCCACCCATTCCCACTCAGTCATGTTCTCCAGGGCTCCACCAGGGGACTCTCCATCTGCTCCCTCTGTTTGCACTCTGGGCCCACCTTTCTCCTGGGTGCAGGATATGATTCAAGGTGGCCAGACAGCCACTCTCCACCACACGCTAAAATGCCTAAGGTCTTGCCATCCTGTAAATATTTGCTCACTCCTACACAGCCATCGCTTGACCTGCGGATGGCATTGCTTCCTGCCATATTGTTTATTACCAGAGCTCCTGGGATGTTGGGAAAGCCTCATATCTAAAGCCCCTAGAACGGCTTCCCATCCGTCCAGTGGTTAATCATCTGCACTATTGTGCTGTTAGTTTAGGAAACCTGTTAGTTAGTTACAAATGAATCCATCCAGTAGATTTTGACTGACTAAGAAGATGAGGGGAGGTCAATGGGTGTAGGTGAGTCTAGAGCTGTCGGGCTGTGTATCGGACACAGAGGGCCCTCCGAGTCCAGCCCACTTCTGGTTTGCCCCGGTTTCCGTCAAGATCAATATCACTCCCTTTGTTACTCAAGCAAAGGTGAATCCGCCTATAGCTTGTTCCCGCTTGGAGCTGCAGTTAGAAGGAGCCCAGACCACAGTAAAGAGCAATTCAAAAGCAATTTAAATCTTTCCTGACATTTCATGGCAAACATTCAAGGGAAACACATTTATAATACTAGTCACCTACAAGCCTCCAGCATTCTGTTTCTCTCCATGTTCTTTTTCTTATCCTGAAGGTGACAATGCCCTAGAACCCTGACCTAGGGTGATTCTTTGGATCCCCACCCCTGTACTCTGCCTCTTAAGGACATGAAGTACCTTTGACTTCCACAGTCTTTAGTGTCCTGTAACCAAAACTTCTTGCTTTGGGAGTTGGGAGATCCAGAGGAGAGGGGACATGGGCAGAAGAGGGTACTATATAAATATCCATCTGTTTTCTTCCCTAAATATGTTTCTATGGAGCGGTTTCTCTGGGGAGCACCGAGGTGACGAAATTCACGCTTGTCTATCTCACCATCAAGAGAGTGAATGACAGCCCTAGAAGTTTGGTTTTAACTGTTGCGCCCTCCATATGTACAGAGAGAGACAATATTATTGACAGGGAAAATTATTGAAGGTGCTTTAATTTTTCTGCTGGTGAAAGTTCCCCAAGCCCTTCAGTTCATGACTCAGCGTCCTCTTTAACTTGTTTGCATAGACATGACCACTGTGAAAGACTCACGGGCAGCCTAGTTCAGGCCCAGGTACAATGAGTCATGGAAAGCAAAATGCCAGGCTGCCTGCAGCTCCACTCCCTCCCGGGGATTTTCACTGGGTATCTAGGGAAAGCAGCAGTGTCGTAGATAACGTACGCGGTGAGAGAACCTGGACGTGCCTGCCGGGTACCAGTAGGCTTCATACATTATTTATGGGGTGGGTGTTTTGGTGTGGCCACAGCCTTCCCTCTAGATTCCCATCTCAGTTATGCAGCCTCCCCCAGGCCTGACTTTCCATTACCGCTTTTCTGCCTGTTGTTTGTTTTTCATAGGCGAGGTGGATCATTTCTGGGGATATGGTGTCCACAGACTTACATCGAATTTTCCATTGGTATTTTCATAACCTTCCCTGAGACCAGGACAGTGTTTTTGCTCGCAGCATTAAGAAGAAAGGGCTAGAAACTATTGCCCAAGCCACTAAGGAGGGAGAGATATGGTGAAGAATGCTGAGACAATGTTTTAATTATCATTCTCCCCAAAAGCAATTAAATCAAGAAATATTACATATCAAGCATGCATTGGCAACATGAAGTCTTGCGATTGGGTCTCTCCACTTTCTGAGAGAAACACACTGACTTGATACAGGAGCTCTCAATCTATTTAACTAAATGGGATGGGCAGGAAATATTAGGAAAAAAAAAACCAGAAAGGGTCTTTAATCTGAATTGTCCGGGGGCTTCTGACCCACAGGTGAACAAGGATATTGTGTCGGGCCTGAAGTATGTTCAGCACACATACCGGACTGGCATGAAAGGTAAGAGTGCCCCAAACTTCTCACTGGTATTTCTGCCCCAGGCTTAGAACAACCTTTGGTTATAAGCTCACGAGAGCTGGATGGAAGACATAGGCAGATGGCATGGTACACAGATAAAGTTACACAGGTACGTCAGGCCTAGACGCTGAGACCGGCATTTAGGGTGCCAGGTTCGGGTAAGGCAAATCACTGGCCTTCAGCATTCAGAATCTGGAATTCAAGTTTGTTACTCATTTATACAAGGGGAGGGTCACCAAGATAAATTGAGGCAAAGGCCATAAAGTACTTGTCAAAGTGGAAGGAATAACCCGCTTAGTAAAGTGTTTGCATGAAGACTCATGTTTGAGGCCTGAGAACTCCTGGAAGCAAGCCAGTATGGTGGCATGTGTTTGTAATCCCAGCCTGGAAAGGCAGATACTGTGGGGGGCCCTGGGCATTACTAGACGGCCAGCAGAGACTAATTGATGAGTTTGAGACCAGTGAGAAAGCTCCATCTCAAACAAAACACGGCAGATATTACTTGGGAAGAACACCTGAGGTCAGCTTCTGCCCTGCATGTGTGCACGCACACACACTCATACACACACCAAATATTCAAAAGCACAAACAGTCTACAGTGTAAAACCATGACAGAAAGACAAGAAAGACCTGTCCAAGGACTGCGTGTTGGGGTGAGCCTCAGGGGTTCCATAGGGAGGAGGGACAGAGAGGTGGTGTTTGATATCTTAACAAAGAAATGGGAAAACACTTCTTTCTAGGGCGGAGAAAAAGTAGTATAATGTAATATTCCCTCCGCTATTATTCTGGACACCCCTTGGGCAGGAACATAATCCAGACACATCCACACAGCCTTCCTGGCCTGTCTTCCTTTCTGCACCAGGCATGTACACAAGATAACATAGCTCAGTCCCCCAAATCAACAAAGGAGCCAGGAGAAATTATTATTTGATGACTTCAGGACAGAAAAATCAGTCTCTTAAATTCCAGAGAAGATCAAGGACCTGAGAAACACTGACTGGCTGGCTAATACCTGGCCTCATGAAAACTCAGCTCAATTTGCTATTTCCTTTGGGCCCAGAGGCTGTGCTGACTCACTGCAGCCAGCAGCCTGTGGCAGGTGTGCAGCTGGGCCTCCAAACTGCGCGGCAATTACAAGGCCAGCTGTACCCTGCCCCGCAGCTACTCACTGCCGGTTAAACTTCTGACGTCCAGGTGTTCTGAACTCAGACCCAGCAGTCCCCTCAAGCCTGTTCTTCAATTGACCCCTCCCATCTCACATTTGAATTCCTAAATTCTACCTATTCTGACCACCAAATGGTACAGTAACCCCCTCCAACTAAGATGTCCTTAGAATGCTTTCAGACAAGGAGTCCTTAAAGTCCATTACATAGAGAAAGAAAGAAGGCCCCACGTGCTGCAGGGAGCTCTGAGGGAGACTGAGGCCTGACTGTCTGCCCATTTTAGTGGTTCAATCTGCTATGGCCCTGTGTGGAGGCGTCACTTCTCCCCCCCCCCCTCCGCCCAGTGACTTAAGTTATTAATACTCTGGCTTAATCATCAGAATTGACTCTGATACTTTGATACTTTTTTAAAGACTGGCTTTTGGCTCCCATGGGTTACTGAACCTTGGTCTCCATTATGGGGAATGGCAAAGTAAATCACATTTTTTTTTTAAAGAATTTTGGGTTTTAAAATGCTTGAATATCTGTCCAGAGGGATTATTTGGTCTTTAAGACAAGATCCTGTGCATACAGTCAAACTTGGTCTTGAGTTCCTGACTCAACCTTCCTGGTTCCAGAAATGCAATCATGCACACCTGGCTTAATTTTAAGAAAAAAAAATGCCCCAGGGAAATTGCTGTTTGGCCAGGCTTGGGCACTGTTGCTTTGGACTTGTGCCCACGTAAGCTGCGCTCTCGGATCCCCCATTTTCAGCTTGCTTTTCTGTTGCCCGAGTCTCACACTAATGGCCCGTTCTTTCCTCCTAGTGGATAAAGCTACATTCATGGTTGGCAGCTATGGGCCCCGACCAGAGGAGTACGAGTTCCTCACTCCAGTGGAGGAGGCTCCCAAGGGCATGTTGGCCCGAGGCACCTACCACAACAAGTCCTTCTTCACTGATGACGACAAGCAGGACCACCTCACCTGGGAATGGAACCTGGCCATTAAGAAGGACTGGACAGAATGAGCGCGTCTGTCTGTTCCTCCGCTACCTTCCCCGCCAGAAGGATTCTCCCAGCCGGGTCAATCATGGTCTCCCTCCTTCCTCCCTGCTGACAGCTGGATCCACTCTATCACACACACACACACACACACACACACACACACACACACACACACACACACAGCCTCCTCATTGATGTGTTTTCTCTCACTCCATTCTTAAAGCGTGTCCCCACAGATGAGACTTAAAACCTAGGCTTTACCCCAGCGTGTTCCCTCCGACTTGCTTCCCCTCAGCAGGGCCAGAGTTTCAGAGTTCTCTGTCTCATTTAGCGTCCTCCCCTTTTCTTCCGATGCGAGTACTCAATGCCAGGGAACAGCAAGCTGTCATGAACGACCCCTTCGCCTTCTGTTCAGAAGCTCATTCTTGCCCCTAGGTTCTTCTGGTTCCATGATTCTGTGGGGGGCTCTTTGTTTGTGGGAGACACTGTAAACAACACAAAAGGAAAAGAATAAAGTAACTGTTTGTGCGACTGAGAACCTCATTCCCTTCGTTTTTCCTTCAAGCAAATATGGTACCAGAAGGCTCGCATCTTACAGATGGGGCATTGGTAAGATCTGTAGTACTGGGCATGTATAATATCCTTGCCAACAGGTTGTTACAATATAATGGCCAGTGAGTGTAGGTAATCCAGAGTGGCCATTCTAAATTTCATTTTATATATATAATATATATATTATATATATATAAAATATATAATAATATATTATATTATTATATAATAATATATATATGAGTCATTCATCTAAGATTGAGACACCCCACTACCTTTAGAACTCTCAGATTTGATTTGTGGGCCAGGTCGGACTCTGGCTCCTGCTTGGGATTCTTCCATGGGCTCTCAGTATCTACTGAATGAAGGAATGTCTATGCTGGTTGAGTCTATTACATAAAGGCCTGTGGCAAGGCGGCCTTGACATCGATCACTCTCTTCCTTCCCATAATTCTCAGTGACTAATTCTTGCTCACATTCTACTTCACGTCTAGACTTCAGTCTTCCCACGAGATCTCGTGTTCATATTGTCAGCCTGACAGAATCTAGAACCAGCCAGGAGAAAGGCCTCTAGGCACGTTGGTGGGAGCTTCTAGACTGTTCACTGAGGTGGGACAACTCACCCTGCCCAAAAGTAGTACCTCTCCATGCTGGGATCCTGGGCTGAATGAGACGGAGCTCAGCACTGTGGACGCAGTGTGATTGGCTGCCTCGCGCTCCTCCCAACACGCCTTCCTCACCGTGATCAACTGTACCCTCTGGATAAACCAAAGCAAACCCCACCTCCTCTGTAGTTGCTTTTACCAGCTATACTATTTTGTCTTGGCCTATAAAAACCATATATGTCCGTCACACATTTTGATGTCTAGGCGACCGCATTCACCCAGGGCTCTGCTTGTACTTGCAGGCAGACATCCTTCATCAAGCCCTACATTGCCCCAAGTGTTCATCATCTCTCTCACACCAGCCTGGGAATTTTCCCATGTCTCACCCTCTCTGTTTCATACTTACATCAGCGATAATTTGTGCCCACCTCTCCCATCCACAGTGTGAGTTGGGAGACACTGCATCAGCTTACAGCCATATTTGTAGTTTCCTACTTAAATTATTAAGAGGCATAAAGTACTTATATGTTTTTTATTAAATAAATGAACTAAGCTGTCTTTCTCCTGGTTGGATACTTTCCAAAACCCTGCCACTTTGAGTAATTTATCACAGAAGGTGAAGGTTCCCCTGGAACCAGCTGTGAAATTCCCACAGAGCTAATAACCCACGGCCATTTCACCACACCGGGCTGTCCTGGATCGGCACCCCCAAACTCAACATCTAGGGTTGGAGCAGGAGAACAATGAAAATCTCCAGGTCCAGATGCCTAATCCTTTCATTTATTCTCATGTGCGGGCTGGTCCCAGAAGTCACAGCAGACGCTGAAGAAGTCTCAGGTAAAAAAAAAAGAAAAAGAAAAAGAAAAAATACAAACCAAAAAAAGCACGGGGGTGGAGAGGGGTTGACAGTTTGATTGCCATGGGGAAGCGTGTCATGAGAAGAGAGGGGATTATGAAAATCCTCTGGGTATTTTAATTCGAGCCTAGAAACTTTTCCAGAAATTTCTGAGTAAAGGTGTGTGTTGTCTGGCATCTCCACCCATTTGTCCTACTGTAGATGGTCTCAGCACTACCCGGGAACCCATATGGCTCACAGACATCCCAGCTACCGAGGAACTCATCAACGCTGCTGAAGTCGCCGTCATAGGCTTCTTCCAGGTTTGTGGAAGCAAACATCCTACCTGCTACACCCTGTGGTCAGGCATGTTCTGCCTTATGGTAGCCACGAGACATTGATCCGGAAGCAAGAACTCTCAGACTCTGCTTGCGGCCTCTCATCTGAGACCCCCTCATTTCAAAGCAGGCTGCCCTGTGCATCAGGTCTTCCTTGAACCTGCCTCAGGATCTCTAAGTCTCCTGACTGGGTCTCCTTGTCTATGGGCACTTTGAAATGAAGTGGGTGTCTGCAGAAAGTCAGCCTCCCTCATCCCTCACCGCTGTCCTAAACAGCCTGTGGTGCCCCGTCAATAGGCAGAAGTGAACACAAATGCACTTTTAAATTTATGTTCTGTGATGTATTGGAGATAAGGTCTCATAACTCAGGCTGGTCTGGAACTCTCTATGTAGCCCATGTTTCCCTCAATCCCACAATCCTCCTGCCTCGGCCTTCTGAGTAGGGACATAGTGGGATGTGCTATAACAGGACTAGCTGGAAAGATAGGCTAAATCTATCTCCTGTGACCTGGAAACACTTTCCACAGGCTGTGCTAAGCCAAATAGACAGATCCTCAGTGATCTTTCTTGCCATCTTTGAATAAAAAGGAAAGTGAAGAGGTCACTCACGTATTGGCTGCTGAGTATTGCAGACAGCCATAAAGAAGAGGGGCTCACCCTAGTCTTTCCGTCTCTCTTTGCTGATAGCACCTGGCAATCCTCAGAGCTAACCCAGCCCTATTCTCTTACCTCAGACCTTGTATACACTCATTCCTTGATTCCAGTTCACAGTCACCCTGCCCATTCCGTGTACAATAACCGCAAGAAAGAAGAGGGAACTGTAAGGTGCAGTAACATAAATGGCCACCAGATGGCTCCATTGGGTCCCTGAGAAATGCTATTCAAAAGATTAGAAACCAGAGAGCCAGTCAACAAAGATCCACAGCTTCTAAATGAACAACCCTTTTCTTTTCAAAAGAGCAACTTGTCAACTCCATCTCGTTGATCCCAGATGCAAGACTAGCAATCTTCCCTTCTCCTTGCACACACCCTTAGCTCAGTGAGATGCAGGGAAAATGGGACATACTCTCATGTACTGCCTAGAGCCTCTGCAGACGAGCATGCTAACACTGCACGGAAGACAGTGCCAGTGTCTGGGGAGGACAGCCGCCATCACTCATGAGTGGCTTCCTGGATCCCTAAGAGCAGGCCTGCGATGCCATAGATGCATGGACCAGTGAGTACCTTCATGCACAAACTGAAGGACCCGTGGGAGAAGAGGACCTGATCCTCAGTCCCCCGCATGTTCCCAGTGGCCGTGCTAAGCATCTGTTTCTTAATTTTGCATCGCCCTGTTCCTCCACAAACTGCTCCCAAAACATTTGCCTCCCGAGGTATATGAGTGGCTGTGTAGCCCAGCTTCACAGTCCTCTGGACGCCTCGGCCTCCATCAACTACAAGTAGAATTCAGGCTGCATGATAAGGCCACACAAAAACCCACGATTAGACACAGTTTTCATAATGACCTATAAACTCACACAGCTGGGAAACTAAAAAATGCTACTGCAAGTGTAACCCGCATGTATAAGAGTAACTTTGTTTCTATTAGACCGAATGAAGCCTGTAATTTCTGGCACGTGCATATTTTTCTTCCGTGTCTCTTCTCTCAAAAAAGACCTATGGGTCTCTCTCTCTCTCTCTCTCTCTCTCTCTCTCTCTCTCTCTCTCTCTCTCTCTCTCTCTCTCCCTGTTGTTGTATGTTTGTTTTGTTATAGGATTTAGAAACGCCAATAGTGTCCATATTCAGCAGCATGGCACAAGAGTTCCAAGACATATCATTTGGAATGAGCAACAGCTCTGAGGTTCTGACCCACTACAACATCACCAGAAGCCGCATCTGCCTCTTCCGAATGGTAAGCTGGGTGGCAGCTCCAGCCTTCTCCTGGGTTTCCCTTGAATTCTGTGTCTTTCACACTGTTGTTGGTGTCAAACTCAGGGTCGTAGCTGACAAGGATAGTGACTCAGATCACTCCAGAAGACAGGTGCTGGGCTGAGGTGCACAGAGGATGGGAATGCAGAGCCAAGGTGTGGGACTAGTGGACCTGCTAGGTCCCTTACCAGGCAGAGAGGGTGGGTGAGCCACTTAGTGTTTGTTAATTTCAGTTCTTACATCTATAAAATAAAAGGTCTGACCATATTATCTCTAAGGTTATACTAAGCACTGAAGTTACACACACTCACACATGCACCTGCACAAACACACACACACACACACACACACAGAGAGAGAGAGAGAGAGAGAGAGAGAGAGAGAGAGAGAGAGAGAGAGAGAGATGGGGGCGAGGCAGAGAGAAAGAAAGAAAGAAAAAACAGGAGTTTTATGCTCTATAAATACACGTGTGTGTGTGTGTGTGTGTGTGAGAGAGAGAGAGAGAGAGAGAGAGAGAGAGAGAGAAAGAGAGAGAGAGAGAATTGTGTGGCAAGTTTTCACATAGCTCAGGACGGCCACCAATACATAGATGATGATTACCTTGAACTTCTGACCTCTGCTTTCCAGATGCTGAGATCACAGGTGTGTGCTATCATTCCCTATTTATGCTACACAGGGGAACAAATCCAGAGCCTCACGTGTACTGGGCAAGCACACTACCAACTGAGCCACACACCAAGCCCCACAATATTATAATCTCACATGTTGAGAAGCTGATCTATGTTATGTTTAGCAAACGTTTTATTAGACAACTGGTGTGTAAGGTACTGATAATAGCAGCATATCGAATATACACTCGGTTCTCAGAACTTAAAATGTGGGAAAAATTATAACCAATATACTAATAGAAAAATCACTATAAAGCTAGGTCATGTGGCGCTCACCCTTTATTCCAGCCCTTGGCAGGCAGAGGCAGGCAGGTGTCTGTGAGTTAGAGGCCAGCCTGGTCCACGTAGTGAGTTCCAGGACAGCCAGAGCTACATAATGAAACTCTGTCTCAAAAAAGAAAAAAGATTAGAAGAAAACACTGTAAGTAGTGTTAGGAGAATGAAAATAGTGTGGAAATTCAGAAAAATAATAGAAAAGAGACAATCGATGGGGAAGTATATGTTAAAGCTGGGCACTCGAGCAGAGAAACGTGGCCAGAGGAGGAAAACCGAAGGTAGCTAGGAAGCCATGATGCCAGCTTGACTGGATCCCAAGGTACGTTTACAGAAAAAGGAAAATAAGACAGGGAAGTTTCATTAGACCATATTTGTGCTAAAACCACAGTGCCAGTGTTCTGGGTTTGTACTTAATTTGACTGGCACCAGAAATCTCCCCAAAGCCTTTGGATCGGGAGAGTCACGTGGAGAGAAATGAGATTTAGCCGGATTATTTGGGAAACAAAGACTAAGATGGATTATTAGGCAGAGATGTGAGAAGCAAGAGCTCTTGACAGCTCAGCAAAAGAAACTATGTGAGACTGAAGAGTCTCTGGGGGGTGGAGAGGTGGCCAGAGGTTAGGAGCACGGGACACTCTTGCAGAGGGCCAGGATTTGATTGCCAGCGTCCACATGGCAGCTCTCAGCTCCAGTTCCAGGGGCTCTGACTCCTTCTCCCCTCCTCAGACCCCAGGCAGACATGTGGCGCACATACAAGTAGGCAAAATAACCACACACGTAAGTTTTAAAGAGATAGAGAGGGTCTGCTGTGGAGCCGTGATAGAGAAGAAAGAAGAGGCGATCTGCCATGCGTGGTGATGCAGCCCTGCGATCCCGGCACCCAGGAGTCTCAGGCAGGAGGGCCAGGCGTTCAAAGCCAGCCCTAAGGAGGCACTAAGCCGACCTGACAGTAGCGTGAACTCTGCTTACAATGCATTCTTTATGAAGCCCTGTTGGTGACTCTCCTAGGACCCTTCCTTAGCCTCTGTTTTATGTTGACCGCTAGTGACAGGTCTCCTCCAAGCAAAGCCTTGGGACTTGGGTGGACAAAATTTATGTGCCGTGCCAGAAAACAAACAGGCTGCTTTTCTGCCACTTCACTAGCAGTACTGGGAAAGGCGGGAGACTTTTCAAGCCAGCTGTTGCATAAACACTTTTTCTCTGTTTATATTTTCAAACTTTGGTACATATCTTAATAGGATTATTGTTCAGGAGTTCAGAATAACTTTAATAAAGAAAAAACGAGATCTTTTTATTTTACACTGGGAAACATGAGCCTATGCCAAACTTTCTGGGACCTTCTTCCAACTCAGGTCCACATTTTATTATTTGCAGCTTTTCCAGAGTTGGTTTATTTTCATATGTGTGTGTGTGTGTGTGTGTGTGTGTGTGTGTGTCTGTCTGTCTGTCTGTCTGTCTGTCCATCTGCCTATCTATGTCTCTGTGTATAGAACTGTGTCTATGATAGGCACTATTATAATCTCACAAACTATGAAGAAAAGAATATTATTCCTGCCAGGCAGTGGTGAGCACAAGTATTTAATCCCAGCACTCAGGTGGCAGAGGCAGATGGCTCTCTGACTTTGAGGCCAGCCTGGTCTACAGAGCAAGTTCCGGGGCAGCCAGAACTGTCACACAGAGAACCCATGTCTCAAAAAATCCAATAAAGAAAAAGGAGAAAAGAAAAAAAAAACGAATGTTATTCCTGACTTTTCAGTAAGAAAAGTAAAGTTGTAGCAGATTGAAGCAGTTCTCCTAAGGTTCACAAGTCTAAAATGATGCCCGATTCCATGCTCAGCGTCCCTTTCTACTGCACTATAACGGTTCTCTAAGGCATGCAAGGAACTTCTTTTGAAAACTAATTTAATGATTCTTTTACGTTTACACACACGCCGCTGTGTGTCTTTGTATCTGTATGCATTTGGATGCCTTTTGGGGTGTGGCAGAAGTCAGAAGGGGGTGTCAGGTCCGCTGAAGGTAGAGCCAGCTGTGAACCACCTGAAATGGGTGCTGAGATCTGAACTCAGGTCCTGTGCAAGAGTCCCACGTGTTCTTAACCACTGAGCCATTTCTCCAGCTCCCAAAGAAAACCTCTATCTTTATACTAGGTTGTATTTATTTAATGTTTCTTATTCTGAAGTCTACATTTCAAAAGCTTTACCCCAAACCATTTCCCTAAGCCCCTGGTATTAATTAACCAAACACCAGGATTACAGCTCAGAATCTAGATACTATAGAGTTTGGTAGTGAAATTTCAGGATTTAGGGTTACTTTATTTGCAACAGTAAAAATATATTTAAAGATAAAATGAAATAATGATTAAGTACAAATACACTGACTCATTATTGTTGAAGCAACAAAAACTATGCGGACTTCTGGGGTTTCTCTTGCGGTGATGAAACACTATGACCAAAAAAACATGGAGAGGAAAGGGTTTGTTTGTTCCTACAATTCTGAGGTTACCCTCTACCACTGAGAGAAGTCAGGGTAGGCTGAAGGAAGGCAGGAAACCAGAGGCAGGAGCTGAAGCAGAGGCCATGGAGGAGTGCTGCTTATTGGCTTGCTTCCCATGACCTGCTCAGCCTGCTTTCTTATATAACTCCCACAGTGGGTTAGGCCCTCCCTCTTCAACCATTAATCAAGAAAACGCCCATCAGTCTTGCCTATCATTCAGTCTGAAGGAGACATCTTTCCAACTGGCTCTAGCTCAAGTCAAGTTGACCAAAACTAGCTAGCGCAATTGTTTCCTTGTCAGCTTGACACACAGTGCATCACTTTTTCAGCTGTTGCCTTGGTTTCTTGTCTACCCTCAAAATCTCATATTAATATCACAACAGAAAGCATAAATGACCTTAAAAGTCCCAGTCTTTAAAATTTCAAAAACTTCCAACGTTTAGTCTCTTTAAAATATCCAAAGTCTCTTTAAAAGTTCAAAATCCCTCTAAAATAACCAAAGTCCCACAAATACTCCAAAGTCTATGGGCTCCTGTAATAATAATAATAATAATAATAATAATTTTAAAGGTTAAATATTTTCTTACTCCAAGAGGTAAGAACCAGGGCACAGCCACAACCAAATCAAAGCAAAACCAAACTTCGACAATATCAGTAGCTTGCTGCCCAGTGTCAGGGACTCACAGTCTTCTGGCCTCCAGAGGTCTTGGGAAACTCTGGTTTGCCCAGGCTCTGTCAGTCAGAGCACACATGGCTTGTTTGGGAGGCTCAACCCGGCTCCACGCCACACCTGCCACTGTACTTGGTGGTTGTCACACAGTCCTGGCATCTCATATACGCTGGGGTCTCCACTGCAGCTGGAACTGAATCTTCCCAAATCGCCTCTGTTGTGGTTTGAATAAAAATGGCCCCCACAGATCCATAGGGAGTGGCACTATTAGGAGGTGTGTCCTTCTTCTCGCTGGAGGCAAGCTTCGAAATCTCAGATGCTCTACCCGCACCCAGGGTGGCTTTCTCTTCCTGCTGCCTGCTCATCTGGATGTAGAAATCTCAGGTCCTTCCCCAGCACATGTCTGCCTGCACACCACTGTGCTTCCTGCCATGATGATAATGACCCAAACCTCTGAAACTGTAAGCCAGCTCCAATTAAATGCTTTCCTTTACAAGAGTTGTCATGGTCCTGGGATCTCTTCCCAGCAATAGAAACCCTACCTAGTCAGCCTCTCCCTCCTACTGGTCTCTCTTCAAGGACTTTAACCTTGTCCCACATTGCCAAGTCCCGGTGTTCTCCATGAACCCTTCACACTGCCAAAACCAGTAACATGTGGAAGATTTTTACGTGATACTGAGTTCAGCAGCCAACATGAGATTCCGTCTTGGCCCCTCCCAACCACAGCTTCTGTGTGGTGTGAAGCACACCCTTGAGGAAGGGCTTCTGGAAGATTTCACCTCAATGATGCTGGGCCCTTCTTGGTCACAGCTGATTCTCCAACCGCAGTTAACCAGATGTGCCTAGTCTCGATTTAAAATATCATGTTAACAGCCGCTATAGAGTCTTTGAAGAGCTTCACAAAGCCAGGCCTCTAACATCTGCATTGCTCGCAATATTCTCTTCCTACCCCACCCCCACCCCCACAAAATAGCTTAAGCTCTGAACACTTGCCTTTTCCATGCCAAAGTTCCAAAATTCCTTCCCAATCCTCCCCACAAGAACGATGTTCTATCTGTCACAACATCAGTTCACTCGGGCACCGATATCTGTCTTAGAGGTTCTATGGCTGGGATAAAGACCGTTACCAAGCACAGTCTGGGGAAGAAAGTATCTATTTGGCTTAAGTCACAATTCAAGCCAAGGCAGGAACTTAAGATGGGAACCAGAAACAGAGACCTGCTAGAGCAAGCCAGGAAGCAGCAATCCTCCATAGTCTCTGATTCAGTTCCTGCCTCCAGGTTCCTGTCTTGACTTCCCTTGATGATAGACTGTGAACCTTGAAGCCAAATAAACCCTTTTCGTTCCACATTGCTTTCGGCCTTTGTCTTCACCAAAGTAATAGGACGGGCACTTGCCCTCCAAAACTATAGCAGGCTGACTTGTAGGAAGGTTTCCAGGAAGCATTTCAGCAAAATTCAGCGAACGATAAGAAGTCACAAGTGACAGTGCGACTCTCAAGGACTCAGGTTGTCCAAGAGTGACAGCAAGGAGACCCTCTGTCTCTGTATACACCTATACAGAGTTAATCCTCACAGAGATCCGGTCTCTGGAGTTGATGAGCCATGAGCGTGCCCTATTATTTGAATGTTTGCACTACTTTGGATTTTCTTATTCACTTCTATTTTATGAAATAAAGTTAGCCCAAGTCTGACCCAACGGGATATAAGAGAAAGGTGCTAAGTCTTTCTTGACCCTTGTTCAGTCATTTTTGAATGTTTAGTGTGAGATGTACCTTACCAGACACGGGAAGTCAGAAGAAATGACCGTTAAAATAAACCAGTAAATGAGAGAAGGAGTACGTGTCAAATCATCAAAGCAGTTGTGTAATGTATGTGTGTAGCGGGGCGTGGTGGTGCACACCTATAATCCCGCCCCTTAGGAGACTGACAGGAGGAACCATATTTGGCTACACAGCAAAGTTAAAGCCATCCTGGGCTACAGGAGACATTGTCTCAAAAGAAACAAAAGTATATACGTGTGTGTGTGTGTGTGTGTGTGTGTGTGTGTAAAAATACATGGAAACTGAACAATGCATCTATTATATATATTTATATATAAAATTAGAGACATGAGGGAATTGTTTAAAAAATCATTTCTCAGTGCTACTCAAGTTACTTTATGACTGGACTGTCATAAAATACTATAACTATAGTATAAACGAAGATGAATAGGGCGTGGTGGCACATGCCTGTAATTCCAATACTACGGAGGTGAAGCAGGGAGGACCAGGAGTTCAGATTCATCTGTGGCCACATAGAAAATCAGTAATGAACCTCACTTCCTGTCTGAAATAGATAAATTACAATAAAACTAGGAAGAGCATAAATAAACTAAGGGAGGTTTTAATGCAGTTTCCAAAACGATTGTTAGAGCTCTCGCAGGAATGCGAGCATCCTCGGAGCAAAAGCTAGACCATGCTGGGGTCGCAGCAGGCGCACAGTGTCCAAAACAAAACAAAACAAAAACTTAAGTCACCGGAGCTCAGAGCCCTTCCAGACGCTCTTTTCTGCTTTTGGCATCTCTGTCCCTGGGGAGGATATCTTCCAAACACTAGCAAAATAGAGGTTTAAAAACGTTCCCAAAGTCTTGCTCTAGGATAGAGCTTTCTCTCCAGTGTATTATGCAAATGGTCCCCTTGGCTGACAGCCGACTTCCTGTTGGAATGTCCTCTCCAGGATCCCTACACACGAACGAACGAATGCGAGTGAGTTTATTAGTTTAGGAAATAATGAAATAGTCGGGATGTTTCTGTGGACGATCCGGGGAGGCTGCAAGGGACGTGGCGGTTTACGGCAGCGCTCTCACTGCCCAGGACAGGAACTGTATCCCTGCTGCGCCCCCTCGGTCCTTCCTCGGCATTCCTGAGCCCAGAAATCCACCTGGAGTTCTTGGCGCCTCCAGTTCTCCAATTCTGGGAAACCTGAGGAACCGCCTGGAACCCGGGCTGGAGGGCAGCCCTGGCCCACGTGCGGCTGGGCCAGCTGCACACAAGAGCCAGGCCTCTGTGTCCTAGAAAAATAATCCTCAAGCATTTGGACGAATTCGGTATTAAGAGGGCTTTGATGATGACGCTGAGGATTTGAGTGGTTGCAATAGCAAAGTCCTAAGTGTGAGATATCCTGCCAGCTGGCTAGCCCCGCCTCAGGCAGCAGAGAAGATTGAAGAGAACAGTGCTTTCTCTTGCTTTCTCTCTCTCTCTCTCTCTCTCCCTCTCTCTCTCTCTCTCTCTCTCTCTCTCTCTCTCTCTCTCTCTCTCTCTCTCTCTCTCTCTCTCTCTCTGTGTGTGTGTGTGTGTGTGTGTCTGTCTGTCTGTCTATCTGTCTGTCTGTCTGTCTGTCTCTGTGAATATGTCCCTGTGTCTGTGTCTTTGTCTGTGTGTGGATACATGCTCATGAGTACAGACATTGGGGTACTGAGAACTGAATTCAGACCCTCTGAAGGAAGAGCAAGTTCACTTAACCACTCTTTAACCCCCTGGTTTAGTTTTGTTTACTTGAGACAAGGTCTTGTTCTATTGCCCAGCAGGGCCTGGAACTTCCCATGCAGCCCAGACTGCCTTGAGCTCCTATCAACCCTCTGCCTGGTCCTCCTGAGTGCTGGGATTGAAGACGAACCACCACAACCGTCTTCTACTTATTCTTTAGTGGTTTGCTAAGAATATTGGGAATATAAAGCTGAACGGAAGCTCTATTGTTCGTATGTCTTCTCCTCAGTGTTCCTACTGAGCGTTTTGGACTTTAACATAATTGTGTGTACCAGGCGTCTTCACCCACCTCTCGCCCACTTCAGACTCTGTGCAGCAGAGGCACCTCGAGTTTCTGATCCTCCGGCCTTCCCTTCCAGAATGCTGGGGTTACGGGAATCAACATGTCTATTTCATGTAGTGCCGGAGATGAGACCTAGGGCTTCCTGTAAGCTGGGCAAGCCTTCTGCCTGCTGGTCTACAGACCTCCAGTTCCATTTCTGTATGCTTGTTGCTGGGAATAGAACCTAGGAACCCACGCATACTAAGCAAGCAAGCACTCTACCACTGGGCTATATTGACTGTTAGTACTTGACATTTTAAAACATCCAGTGGTTTGGGTAGGTTTTGCTCCCCACCACAAGATTCTAATTTAGAAGTACATTTTCTATGCGTTGGCATTTATTATTTCGTAAGATTAATTTGCTTAAGATAATCTAAGATTTTTTTCAATTTTTTTTTGTCTTTGTGTGTATGTTGTAAGGTTCAACAGGGAATTCTAGCTGTCAACTAATATTAGGTTCTGGTAACAAAAGCTATGTGTTACATAATGGCAGTCTTCAAAGGCATAAATAAAGCTTGAGCAACTCCCCAACCAAAGGAAGAAACAAAGGAATAATGAGAAGTAACTAAATGAAAAATAAGCCAGAGGTTAAGAGAATGGAATTCAGAACAGCTGCACTGATGGAAAATGCATAATTCAATATATCAGTGATTGTATTACATAAAAAAATAGCCCTTAAAAGACAAGTAGAGAAAAGTGTCACCGAAGGTAGGGAACTTCCGTCCTGTCTTTGGAGCTGTGCTCAGGGCCTGTTATAGCCGTATAGTCAAATTCCGTTTACCAATAATCTCAAAAGATGCTGCAGGAGCCACCTGGTCCTTTATTGTGCCTTGTCTCCTTTTCCCAGGTTGATAATGAGAAACTGCATTTGGATGTTGACGACATTGACAGCATAGACTCCGCCAAGTTGAAGCAATTCATTCACGTGCATGGCCTCCGCTGGGTGACAGAGTACAGTCCCCTGGTAAACACTGATTTCCTATGACCAGTCCTTTCTGTTCCTGTGTCACGGAGGGTCCTGGCCCCCACAGCAGATGTGTTCTCTCCACTGTTAGTGTCCGTCCCCGAACACCTAGCATGCTGTTTGTGTTGATACCCTTACTAACCCTTTAAGATCAACAGATGTGTCCCTCCCTACTCGACAAAGAGAGACACAGATGCAGCAAAGCTAGATGACCTACAACACAACTCATAAGAAAAAAGCTCAGAATGTAAAGTGAAGGTATCTGGATCAAAACCTTCGGAATCTGGAGTCCTGTGTGAGTGCGCTCTGTGAAGGTCACTGGCACTGAGACGGTCGCTAAATCACCTTTCTCAAGCTACGACCAAGAAGGTTGTTTTCATTCATTGCTCTTCTTGTCGCTGCTACAAAGGCAGCTTAGGGAAAGAAGGGCTTATTTTGGCTCACAGTTTGAGGGGACACAGTCCATCGTAATGAGAAGGTGTGCAGGCAGGAACCTGAAACAGCTGGTCACAGAGCATCCATAGCCAGGAAACAGAGAGATAGATACTGGTCTTGAGATCACTTTCTCCATGGTTTTTGTTGTTGTTGTTGTTTTGTTTTGTTTTGTTTTATTCTAGCCAGGGCCGAAGCCCATTGGTTTGTTCTACCCACCTTCATGGTGACTCTTCTCTCTTCAAGCCCCTCTGGAAACACTCTCACAGACATGACCAGAGTGTGTCTCCTAAGTGACTCTAAATCCAATCAAGAATCCGCTCAAGAGTGGCCATCATAGCTCTCTTTACCTAGAGATTCACTCCTGTCTCTGCTGTGCCCACAGAACTGCATGTGGACTCAGAAAAGATGGCCTAGTGTTCCCTGTGCGCATGACCATGGTGTCACAGTGTCCTAGATGTCCCTGAGTTCTCAGGCCTGGCCCAGCGCTCACCTTACAGGAAAGAATCTCTTTAGGGAAGCATGCTTATTTTTTATCAGGACTTTCACATCCCAGAAGTAATCCCTTCTCATTTGGAGCTGCCCCCTCGACAACTGTTAGTTTTTGTTTACACTGGTACAGATATTTGTCCTAGAAAGACTGGGCAGATAGTCACAGCCATGCTCTGCTCCTGCCCGAACATCTAATGCACACACTCTGTGTGGCTTTGCCTTGCAAACCAGGCTGTGCCTGTTGAGATGAAACCAGCTACTTCCGTGCTCCCATCCCTTCGGTAAAGAGAATTCTGCCTTTTGACTCCTTAGCTCTCATCTCTCGACTCTTCCCAGGAATTTCTCTGCTTTACAAGAATGGATGCCACTCTGAATTGAAGCATTGTGAATCTGTTACTCTAACTACAAAGACTATTATAACAAGAATCAATTATTTGCCACCCAGTGTCCCAAAAGTAAGCCGAATCTGTTGATAAGGTCCAAGACGAAGTCTGTAGGAATACTTTCATTGCCTTGCTGGTGGTTCCTCTGTGGCCAGCTGCACTAGAAAAGCTCACCCAGATCCTTGGGGTCAGCCAGTGAGCAAGGAGTGGCTAGATGTTTCTGGATAGATTGCAGGCCTTTGCTAGGGTGATGTCATCTGCAGGCTTCACCAGGGCTGAAGCAGCTGCTTGGAAGAAGGTTCACTAGTGTGCCCAGCAATGTGTTCCTGCTGTTGCCATATAAATCCATCCTTGGGGCTGCTGTTGCTATGTAAATCCATCCCCCGGGGCTGCTTCTGTCATATAAATCAATCCTTAGGGTTCCCTGACATCTCCACTCTGGGCTGGCTGCCCCCAGAGTGAAGGGTGTAACAAAGAGTTTTATGGCTTAACCTTGTACTTTCTGTCAAACCCACTCAGTTTCATTACGTCTAGTGAGCGGTAGGAGATAGACACTGTTGTCTGAAAACTGGATGACTGTCCTTAGTTTTAAGATGTATTTTTATCTTTTTAACCATGTCCATGTTGTTTGTCTGTATATGCACCATATACACGCCGGTCTCTTGCAGAAGCCAGAAGGAGGAGTCAAATCCCCTGAAGCTGGAATTAAAGTCAGTTGTAAGTCATCCAGCATGGGTGCTGGAAGGAGAGTCAGGTCCTGTGCAAGGACAGTACATGATCTCAACCCCTAAACTGTCTCTCCAGCTCCCAGATAATTGTACTTTTTTTTAAAAAAAAGAATATTTATTTTATGTATATGCAAATGTGCTTGAGTAATATATATGCACCACATATATGCATGAGCCAGAGGATGCCAGAAGAGGGTATCAGATCCCCTGGAACTGGAGTTACAGGCAGTTGTCAGCCACCATACAGATGCTGAGAACCAAGCCAATGTCCTCTACAGCAAGGATTAATGTGCCCTTAACCCCTGAGCCATCTCTCCAACATCCTGGTGATTTTACTTGTTAAAAATATTTATATTTATTACTTGATAATTCTATACATGTATAAATTTATTTTTACCACATTCAAGGTGGTCAAACTTTTAAGAGCCATCTTAGAGGTTATTTGCCTTTATGTTATTCTGTTCACTTCATTGGCATATCTATGTATCTGTCCCTCTGTGTCTCTATATCTATGTATCTCTGTCCCTCTGTCTCTCTGCCTCTCTGTCTCTTTGTATCTCTGTCCCTGTCTTTTTGTATCTCTCTATATATCTCTGTATCTCTGTCCCTCTGTGTCTCTATATCTATCTATATCTATCTCTATATCTCTGTGTCTCTGTCACTCTGTGTCTCTGTCTCTCCCTCCCTCCCCCTCCCTCCCACCCTCCCTCCTTCTTTCTCTCTCTTCATATCCTCTTCCTACAACACATTTAATTTCCCAGATTGCAGCTGGCTTATTTAACGCCATGGTTCGGACCCATCTGCTCCTGATAATGAACAAGGCTTCCGCAGAGTATGAAGACAGCATGCAGAGGTACCGGAAGGCGGCAAAGCTCTTCCAAGGACAGGTGAGTCTGGAAAGGCCAGCACCACAGGATGATGGGGCTGGGGAGAAGAAAAATTGTATGATTTTAAGGATATGAAGTAAGGAGTGGGAGGCAAGAAGTGAAGATTTCGGAAATTAAAGAGACTTTACATTGTCAGTGTGGGAAACAGTAAGTATAAATACCCAGAAACCACATCGCCTAGTCAGCATCTGTTTCCTCATGATAACCTCTGAAGGCCGGGACAGAGAGCCAAGACCACTTCTCACAGAGTATCTTCACAGTACCTGGTGGTGCCTACCTCAAGTGACCACGATCCTTTTGCTTCCCCCCACCCCCACCCCCCGCCGGGTGCAATTCTCCAAAGCCACCACCCTCATTACGGACCCCAACTAGAGGCCTTTCTAATGAGAGCCATCACATAAGCTGTCTTGGGGAGCACTGGTCCCTGGTGTGGGGGGCACTGGGTGCTCCTGAATACAGACAATCAAGAGCACAAGGATGTCCACCTTAGCTAGACGTAGCTTAGTAACCACCCCTCCACTCAGCTCCCTTGCTCATCTGGGGTTTCCTTCTCTACATTTCAGTTACTCAATCAGCCGTGGGCTCAGAGTAGTAAATGGAGAATTCTAGAAGCAAGCAACCCATGCGCTAACAGGGCTTTCACTGTCACGTGTTACTGCAATGGTTCGGTTTTGTTGCTAGCTATTATGTTCAAGGTGTGCACATCTAGAAAGGAGGAACACTAACCCTGACTCTGGGGAGCCGCTGGAGTGCGGGTTCTTAGAATATGTCTAGAAAATAACATTTACCAAACACATACTGTGTGCCACAATTACTGAAGGTACCACCCCGTTTCATCCCTGGCCCCACCAGCACCTTTTACAAATAAGAAAACTGAGTCTCAGAGAAACTGAGTTGCAAAACATACAGCTAGGAAGACAGAAGCAAACTTAACCCCATCCTCTGCCTTCAAATACCACGCTAGACTTTCTTGCTTAGGGAATCATCAATCTTCAAAGACTGAAGTCTTTTTAAAAGATTGTTTTTATTTTTAATGAGGGAGGGGTAAAGATGCCCAGAAAGACCGTAAGAGTGTGTTGGATCTCCTGAAGCTAGAGTTACCCGGGGTTGTCATTTACCTGGTGTATTCTTAACCTCTGAGGCATCTCTTCAACCCCAAATTCCAATTTTTAATTTTTTTGTTTTTGGTTTATTTGTTTTGGCTTGTTCTTAGTTTTTTGTTTTAGTTTAGTTTGGTTGGTTTCTCTAGATAGGGTTTCTCTGTGTAGCCCTGGCTGTTCTGAAACTGGCTTTGTAGATCAGGCTAGCCTCAAACTCACAGAGGACCATCTGTCTCTACTTCTCAAGTGCTGGGATTAAAGGCATGAGCCAAAAATGTGTAGCCCAGGCTGGCCTTGAACTAATGATCCTCCTGCCTCTTCCTCCTCCTTCAGCGAATCCTACCAGCCACTACAACTGGCCAAAATTCTTATAGTTAAATTCAACTAAAAGATAAATTTAACTAAAATTAAATTTGAATAAAATACCAAAGCAACAAAAATAAATTTCAAAATCATTTCATTTTAATCAAAATGTGTTTATATGAGAGGGGGTGGAGTGGATCTTATATAGCCAAGGCTAGCCTCAAACTTGCTGACTTGCTATAATTAAATGTGACTTTGAACTCCTGGTCCTCCTACCTCTGCCTCTCTGTTGACTGATGTTTCTGTCCTGCCTGATCCTGCAACTGTTCAGTCCCAAAGCAATGCACAGAGGTCTATATTAATTATAAACTGGTTGGCCTATTAGCTCAGGCTTCTTAATAACTTTTATAATTCTTGTCTGTGTTAGCCACATGGCTTGGTACCTTTTTTGGTGAGGCAGTCACATCATGCTTCTTCTGTGTCTGGCTTCCTCTGTGTCTGGATGATGACTGCAGACTGACTCTTTCCTCTTCCCAGAATTCTCCTGTTTCAGTTGTCCCACCTCTACTTCCTGCCTGGCTACTGGCCAATCAGAATTTTATTAAAATATAAGTGACAGGGTACAGACCATTGCCCACAGCACCTCTCAAGTGCTAGACTTTCAAGTGTGCTCCACCATGCCAGGCTTTAACTTAGACTCAAATCATGTTATGCAAGTTCAATCTCTGTAGTGACAGCCATTACTAGTGTCTCATTGTCCCCAGGCTATCGGCTGGACCTTTTTGTTGACTGTCTCCCCAACCACAGGTCCTCTTCGTCCTGGTAGACAGCGGCAAAAGGGAGAATGGAAAGGTGATATCCTACTTCCAACTCAAGGAGTCTCAGCTGCCCGCTCTGGCCATTTATGAAACCGAGGATGACAAGTGGGAGACACTGCCCATCACAGAAGTTACGGTGGAGAAAGTTCGGGACTTCTGTGACGGCTTCTTAAAGGGAACCCTGCTGGTGAGTGTGGCCGTGAGATAAAGCACTTGGCGCCCTCCTCGGAGTGAATTTCACTTCAGAGCAGGGTGACTTTGAGCAGACAGTGAATGGGACAGTATTAGCTAGAGGCCATCACTTGGAAAGGTTTTGGGTAAGCAAATACAATTTGGGATTTCGCCATTTTCTATTCAAGGACCCATGGAAAATAACTTAAATCCACACTCCAGTCACGAGTGGTACTCTGGTGTCTTAGGCAGATAGACTGCCACAGTGTAAAGCTGGCTTGGGGTATGTAATAAGTTTAATCCAGCCAGAGCTGGGTAATGAGACCTCTTCAAAACAAAAACAAAACAAAAGCCGTATCAACAGCAGAAGAGCTCAGCAGGTCAAAGTGAAGCTGGAGTTAGGGTTTTTCGGGAGTAGTTAAGACTGTGCTCTAAGTTCAGCATCACTGTGTCTTTCAGAGAAATCACACAGCTGAAGAAGATGCCAGGAAGGAGGAGCTCTGAGTGCTCCCGGGTCCCTCTGCTCACTGTGACCACGTGCCTATCCTGTGTTGAATAAAAACGGGCAGTCCAAATCTAACCTCTCCAACAGTTAATGCCAGTGTTCTAACAAGGGGCGGGAGGTTTGCCATGCTTCCTTTGTGTCTGAATGTCTCTCTTTCTTACCTCTTTTGTTCTCAACTTCCCATCCTCTCCTTCCCACAGCCTAGTTTCTCACTCTGAGTGAGTTCTGCGGAGAGAGGGGCTTCAGAAACTTGGCATCTCCCTGAAGGAGAAGCATTCCTAGAGAGAGACTCTTCTGGTGTGTCGCTGACATTGAATTGGTACCCTGTACATGGCTTCCACAGCAGTTCCTATTCCTTTGGGGTCATCCAAGGATAGAAACCTCACCCTCCTTCATAAGCACATATCCTTCTCTGACTTGGGGCCAAGAACAAAAACATGTTTGGGTTTTTTTCCCCCTCCAAAAGTTAAACGATGTCTCCAAGTTTCTGAACACATCTGAAACAGCATGTTATAAACTACACTCATTTTGTGATTGCAGCTTTCTGTGCTAATCAGCAACCCATGGAATAAATAAAATCCATCACTGTTAAAAGAAGAGTGACATCTCTTCAAAGCCAAACCCTTTGGAGGGAACCCAGCTGCCCAGCTCAGTAGTGCATGCCCCACCCTCCAGAGCTCTGTTTCCTTTTAGGTCACGACCCACCGATGTGTTGTTCCCTGTGGGTGGGTTGAGTGGTGGGACCGGACCATCCTGCGTGAGGATTTACACAAATGTGGCAAAAGAACCGGGGAGTCAATTGGGTAAAAGGTTAGGAAGAGACAGAAGGGGGCGGGGGCATTTGGCGCCAAAGCACGTTGGGGCTAACCATGGTTCCTGGCAGTAAGGTGTGCGGCTCAGCACACCGGGGATGGGGAGACGGGGGTGTTTGACAGTGGGTCACTGGCCCACAGGCTGTTACTGTCAACACACAGATGCTACATTGTCGCAGCACTGCCGCCCACTCCGGGCCTTGGCTCTAAAGAAAAGTGCCTAAGTACTGAAGAGCTGAAAACCCACAGCTGAACAGGAGGACCGCTTCAAGTGAGGGACAAGGAGTGAAAGGGTTGCTTGTTCCTTTCTGTGGGCTAACCCCATGGCCCCTGGGCGTGGTCGGTAGCTGGAAAGAAGACTGTGAAAGCCAGTCTTGCAGTGACACAGGAACCAGGAGCTTGAGGGGTCACTGGGTCCATCCCTCGGATGGACCCAATCAAAGGAGCACAAGAGACGCATCTAAAAATGCTTCAGACATTTTGACATTTCCATTCAGAATTCTTTCTAATGGATAATCCCCTGCTGAGTGAAGTTTCCCAGCCTCTCAGGATGTCTTTTCCTGCAACTCTGAAAATTTCTAACGATGCCTTGGCACCATCCCCTAAGGCAGTGGTTCTCAAACTTCCAAACGCTGTGACCCTTTAATATAATTTCTCACGTTGTAGCGACCCTCAACCATTAAATTAGTTTCATTGCTACTTCATAAATGTAATCTTGCTATTGTTATGAATCGTAATGTAAATATCTCATATGTGACCCCTGTGAAAGAGTCTTGCTCTACACTCTCAATAGAGTTGAGACCCACGTGTTGAGAACCATTGCCCTAAGGGCACCTTCAGCGCCACATGTTTTTCCTTTTTGGTGCTGTTAGGAATTGAACTTGGGGCTTTGAGCATGCTGGATGAGTGCTGTACCACTTAGTCACACTCTCCGGCCATCTCCTGGTTACTTTTAAGCCCATTTACATGGTCTCCTGTCCTCCATACAATCCAACCTGTTATCATTTTCAGTTCCAATGTATTTAATCATTTTCCTTCTTCCCTTTTCCTCAACTTTCTCTATTTCTTGCTTAAAATAATAGTGGTACTTCAAACCTTACTAAAGCTCCAAAATTATGTTTAATAATGGGCTGATTTATCATTTTTATCGTAACATAGCCTCCCTCACACTCTGATAGCCAACACAGACTCCATAAGTAATAACAAAATGGCAATTCGCTTTGCTGGTTGATGGCATTTTGTAGCAATTTTGTCAGATACTATCTCATACGCTCATGCTTGTGTATTTGCAGTGTTGAAACAAATTATTCTTACCAGCTCATGGCTCTTCAAAACTGCCAGGAAATGTCCATGCCAGTGCTAATCCTGCTCTTTATAACTTTGAATTCTCAAGACCAGAGAATGAAATTCGTTGAGAGAAGAGATTTGGGTTATTTCTGTGTTTATTTGAGACCTTTATGGTTTCCTCCCTGTGTAACCAGTTGGTCTTAAACTCAAGACCTCCCTGCCTCTGCCTCCCAAGTGCTGGGATTAGAAGTGTGTGAAACCAAAGCTGGCAAAGGAAGAGACAGGGCCTACTATAACTTCTGCCACTTCTAGATGCTTCCTTGTCTTTGGTTAACCATTTCCCAGACTCTATATTCATTCCCTGAGGCGGCGCTCTTGCTGAAGTTTCTAGAAACATCTCAGATGTTTTGTGCCATGAATTCATTCATTAGCTCTCACTGGTAAAACCCACCCCTTCTTTGAGGCACAAAATGTGCTCTTATTCCATGGAACTAGGAAGATATTGGCAGATTTAGAGGACGATGATGGGACATACACACAGGAAAAACAAAGCATAATAGGAAGTTTGGATTTGACATCTTTCTGGACTTTGGGAGAACCATTTTTTTGTTTGTTTCTGAAGATTATTTTAAAGTTTGCTGAAGATAACAAAGTAGTTTACAAAGGGTGTTTTGAGATTCCAGGGTAATGACACATGTTGTGGGAAGCTGCTTGTTTGTTCCCGGCTGCTTAGACCTGAAATAATCACTCAAGAACTATATTATTTGCCGTACTGTTTGGCCAATAGCTTAAGCATATTGCTAGCTAGCTCTTACATCTAGAATTAACCCGTTTCCATTTTTTTTATTTTACCACAAGACTTGTGACCTAAAAGCAAGATTCCAGCTGGCAGCTCATGTCTTTCCCACTGGCAACTACATGGCGTCTCTCCAACTCTGCCTTCTTTCTCCCAGCATTCAGTTTAGTTTTCCCTGCCTAGCTCTACTCTACCCTATCATAAGCCAAGGAAGATTCTTTATTCATTAACCAAAAAAAAGCAACATATATACAGAAGGACCTCCCTCACCCGACACACATCAAGGAAAAGTCTAAATCCCTTGACCCCATATTCCTTCTCTACATCATGTCGTTTCTCCAATTGTCACAACTTATGGAAGCAGAGAGGTCTCCCTTAGTGGATTCCTTAAATTCCTTAAAATTTTGGAGAAAAATGTCTTTAACTCACTTTCATTATTACTCAGCATAGTGAGGCCACCAGATCAGAAGACAATTGCCAATATTAAGTTATTGCTCATGCAGAAATTGTAAGAAATAAGAACTCACTATGCCACGGGGGAGGGTATACAAGGAAAGCACTGCCAGCATGTAGGTGGTAACTTGAGCAACAAGGACATGTGGGCAAAGTCTTCACAGTGGCTTCCATGAGGAAAATTGGCTAGGAAGGGTGAGAGTGAGGAGGGTAAGAAGCTAGTTGTATAGCCATGCCCAGGATTCCAGGCATAGGCACTGTCCTTAGTTGCCTAGACCTTGGCTCTAGGGTGAGTAGGACCACAGGATGGTAGCTAGAGTATAAGATCCCATCAAGAAGGAAGGCAAGGTACAGACTCTATATGAGTTAGTTTGTGTCTAAAACATGAACAGCAAGTGATTTGTTTGATATTGCTAGGAACTAGCCGGCCATGGTTCCCTTGAATTCCATGATCCCAGGAGCCATTTATCTCCTCAGGCAAACACAAAGACTTAAGTAGGAGCTGATCTGTTGAGTCAAAGGCAAGAGCTGCTCTCTCAAGGAGGGCAGGACACCTGCCCAGCAGCCAAGTACGTCTGACTCTTTGCTGTTAGAGGAGAGAGACCTCACAAGTTTGAAGGAAAACTTCGGCCAATCTCAAGCACATTATTGTGGAATTCCTTGAAAACTGAGGAGATATTTCTAGGATCAAGAGTAAAAGAAATGGTTTTACCAAACATGGTACTTTGGAAACCAAAATAACAGTTTTGGTAGGTGCATGAGTTCAACCTCAGCAATCCTGGAATCCACAGGTAACTCTGTGTTAGTCATGACTCTCTAGCAGATCAGAGCCTCCAGAATGAATCTCTCTAGAGAAAGGGAGTGTATTAGAATCACTAACAGGCTATGGACCAACTGATCCAATAGTGGCAGGCTGTGAATGGAAAGTCCACAAATCTAGAAGTTGCTCAGTCCACAAAGCTGTTCTTCAGTAGACACTGGAATCCTGAAGAAGCAAGTCCTAATGCCAGTTAAGAAATGGACTTGTTATCCAGTGTAATGTGAATTCTAATTTGTCTTAATAATAAAAACCCAGAGTCAGATATAGGGGATAGTCCTGAAAGATCAGAGACACAGAACAGCTGGTCGCTAGTTCTTACCTCTACTGAATCCTCAGAGAAGAGGATCTCACAAGTGTGCCTTCCATTTCCAGATGTACTCAAGTTGACAACCAAGCATAGTCATCACACTCTCACAAAGATAAGAGCACAGTACAGCAGAAGGACATTAGAAAGGGCTTAGTAGAAATTATTATATATTCTCCTACGTTTAGATGAGGCCATCACAATCAGGTTGAATTTAAATCTCATTGCTCTTGGTCTCTCTGCCTACTCAGATTCCTGAGTAGATTTTCTAGGCCAGTGATGTCTCAGAAATCAAAGCATCATATTTATAAACTATCCCATCATGCATTTGTCATGGAGCTCCCCTCCCAGCTCACCACATTGGGTCGGGCCTCAAAGGAAGGCTGTGCTCATTAAATCTGCATCAATACAGATGTTTGGGTAGATAAAGGGTAGGATGAGTGTTATGCGGAATAGAAAGGCATCATTCGTTCATACACTCAATCATTCACTTTGATACTTATTAACTGTGAAAGTGCCGAGCAGCTCCTCCTGAAGGAGAGGAGTAAGCGCCACCTTGGATGAAGAGCCACTGAGCGAGAACTTTCTGTTGTAGTGGAACATAGAGTCCATCAGCTGTGTGTGAGCCATGGGCAGAGATCGGCAGAGCAGAGAAAGCTGGGAAAGGAGAAGAGTTATGCTATGGGGAGCAAGTCACAGGAAGTGGGCTATAGCCCAGGAGTCTGCAGGGATGGAGGAGGAGCTGCAATGAAAACTCTACCAGAAAAGGGAAAAGACTCCCCAAGGACACATCATATTTCACAACTGAATTTGGTGCCAACCCTGTTTATTTCACCTTTCTAAAAATACCATGTCCTTGAAGAAAAAAAATAAAACAGGAAGTGGGATGGGCCTGACCCCTGGTTCCTAACTGAATAGGCTTTGCCTGGAGAGAAGGAAGCGTGGAGAACATGAGAAGGTTGGGACTAAGCTCCAGAGTCTTTGGGGAACTGAACCCCTGAAAAAAAAAGAACCATGGGGGAAAAAATCAAAGAAATAAGTGAATTTTGAAAGCATATCTACAAATATGAAAGATTTAGTCCCCGTCACCATTTCCTATTGTGGGACCAGAGTTCAGTATTATTTAGAACATGACCATGAAAAGGTTGAGTCATGGCAGGAAGGTGTGGGTGAGAGAAGAGCTAGGCAGGGTCAGGTTACTTCTGTAGGATTAAAAAAAAAATAGAAACTGAATGTTAATTTTTAACTCTCCAAATAATTACTCAAGTCTTCATGACAGGATTCAGTTCTACATTAGACCCAGTGGTCTGGATATAGCAGCATGGTGCTAGCCTAGGTTCAAGGGAGAGAAGCAAGAACATATTTGACATAATTCAAGCTGCGGTGAAGTAAGAATTTTAAAAATAATAAACAGGTTGTACTACAGCTCATATTGCTCAGGGAGAAGGTTAAGAGGCTACATTCCCTTGCAGGAAGTTTGTGCAGGAAGCTCTTGGGAGTTGTACTGAAATGGAAGTAGAGCTGGACAGAAGGAAAACACAATAATGTCTTAGACTGTCCCATGGGGACCTGGGTGTTGTGATATCTTAAGAACTGCCCCAAGTTGGAAAATGGGGCCCACGCCTTATTATCCCAATACTGATCATCACAGGTAGATGCTCTGTAACTCATGAACACAGGATGAATTTATTCAATATTTTTGAAAAGAATATAGAACACCTCATTGATGGTAGGAGGAGGAAAACATGTCTTTATTATCATCATAGAAAGGACTGGAATAGGGCTATGGCTGTGTCTTAAAGAGTGCAGTCCACGACCACCATGAACAAAATGTCTTCAACCCTGGATCTGATCACCAGCACCACATAAACCAGGCACAGTGTCTCACCCCTGTAACCTCTACACTCAGAAGTTAAAGATCATCCACATCTGTCTAAGGAGCTCCAGACCAGTGTAGGATCCAGGAGACACCATGAGGTTGTGTCCCTCAAAACAAACAAATGAATAGAAAAGGATGAAAACAAACTTCTAATGACAGAACAGGAGTGTCCACTCACTCTTCCATCAAGCCTTTGTTGACCAGCTACTAAGGCAAAGGCAAGGCAAAGATAGAGGGAGGAGATGAAAGCCCAGGCAACATCCTCTTGGCTTCACTCCCTTCTCTCCTTGATCATCTGAATGTCAAGGTGTGCTCTGAACTTCTAACGTACTTAACTGGGAGTCATATATTTTGATAACAACAACAGAGAACAAAAAGAAAACAGACAAAGGGAAATTATAAGTTAACAAGCACTGGTGTTATATTTGGCTGTAGACAGACCATAATGCTAATTTACGCCAGCTAAACATCTTAATGTCTCTTACAATTTGTTAAATAGCCTTTCCCTGGGTATCAAGAGTTGCCAGGAACAACTTCCTGAATCCACTTCTTGCTCCTGGCCTTCTCGAATGTCACCCTTCCTGCTGATGGCTACCCAACCAGTGACCCATTCTTTCCTCCTTCCTCCTAAAACTCAACAGCCTCTGTTTCTGCTTCTCTTCACCTCCTCTCCCTTGGATGTAGCATTAATCCCCCTGGGTGAGAAAAAGACCACGACCACAATTTTTGAGTCAAATTTGAATCAAGCTTTATTAAATACTGGCCAGGACAATGGACACTGGCCAGGTTCTGGTCAGGGACCTGGGACTCCCAGAGAATGGCCGAAAGATATAGTAGTCAGATGCTTATAGAGGCCAAACCCACAAGGCTGTGCATGTCCCACCTTTGTCCAATGGGAGAAAACATACATCCTGACGTACTTCCTGTCTACACGCCTCGTACCTACATGTGTTCAAACACATCCTGTGTAGTTGGAGCAACCAACCTCATTTACATAAGTGAAAATACATGACTCATTTTCTTAAATGAACAACAGCCCCCAGAATGCTAGGAAGTTATTCATCCTTGGGAAAATGGGGTTTACCCACTTGGTTAGAGACATTTTTGCTTTAGAAATCTCTTAAGCACAGTAATTAATAGCCTTCACAGCAGCTCCAGGTAGTTACATGGAGCAGAGTTTCCGGTAAGTTAAGAGGTAACATGGCTGAACAGAGAAGAGTACAGAGGGATGGATGTATCTGAGAGGGAATAGGTACACACTGAACAGTACGTAAAAGGCTCTGCTTCTGCAATTTCTGTGGCCATTAGAATCACATTGGTCCCCAAGAGGTTACCTGAGCGACTTGTCACCTCATTCTACCACACGTTGGCAAGCACACCACAGTGAAAACGAGACACCGATTCTGGCGATCTAGTCGCTCAGATCTGACTTCATCCTATTTACCACGCAAAGGGCAGGGGGGTTGTGGTAAGGCACTTACAAGATTGTGAACCGCAAGAACTGCCAGAGGTGTTCTTGATTTAGAAACTGGGAGTCAGGGGTTCAGGAATTGTTGCTCATTCTTACCAGCTGGTAACTGGGAGGTAGAGGAGAGGGGGTCTGTCAGGAAGGCTCCATCTGGACAGAACGAAGCTAGCCAGTCCATGTGCTAAAATGATGATTTACTAAAGCTATCTTTTGAGAATGTCATCAGGTTCTAAGGCTCCACTTACACCTCGCATTTCTGATTTACCACAATAGAGAACGCTCAAGTTCTCCTGGGTTGCCTCAAGGAGAAAGCTGTCCCTCCCCATACTGGGTGGTTTTCATCACAGCTTGGTTTCTTAGTGCAGTCATTTCCAAAAAGTTAAGCCACTCTGTGCATAGCTTCCCAAATGTCTGGTTTAAGCACAATGCTTCCAATTTCTGAGCAGAGAGAGAGGTCTTAGGACTGAAAGACGCTTGTGCTTTGATAGCGGGGGAATGTATATGGGAAGTGGAGATAGCCATCAGACAGGCTCCCGAAGGAGCATTTGGGAAAGGGCGTGCATTAGTAACAACAGATCTTAGTCACCAAATAGAACAGATTCCAAACCACAGCAAAGACTGCTGGGTCTGCGGAACTAATCTCAAATTCTCATATTCCCCTGCAAATTCCTGAGTGGGTTCCTGAAAGAAACACACCCCTTAAACAAAAGCTATTCAAAACCCTTGTCATTAAACATCCTGTTTTTCTTTCCTATGGAGAGACTGAACCTCTGATGTTAAAATAAAGTTTACAGTTGTCTGAAAATGAAGAATTCCAAGGGACCAGAGAAACTGCCTAAGAAAAAAGTTACTTCTCCAACAGCTACCAAGACGACTAAGGTTCTTTCTTCCACTCAACTCTCTGAGCTTCCATACTTCTGTGTCTGTTGCGGGAAGATGAACATTAGAAGTCAAAGACTGAGTGTTCTCATTAACAATAATTATACATATAGAGAGTGTATATGTGTGTGTGTGTGTGTGTGTGTGTGATTCACACACACATGTAAAAAGGAAGGGAGAGAAAGAATAATAACTGAATCAATGCATAATTAGCACGCCATCATCTTAAACAGATTGTTTTGCTCTGGTATGTACAGGGAAACTCTTGTGTTCCAGCTATTTTAAAATATATAATGTTTTTTTGTCAATGGAAATAATCTTACTGTGCCACAGAAACCAGAACACCTCGCTCCTATCAAAGACTATACCACTGCCAACGACCTTTAAATGTCCTCAGCGTTTGCTCTCAACATCCAAGAGACCAATTGAATTTTGGATTCCACAGATGATGGAGATCATGACATCATGAAGGACTTGTCTTCCTCTGTCTGACTTGTTTCACTTAACTTTAAGGCCTCCTGGTGCACTCATGCTGTCAGGAGACAAGGTTGCATTTCAGAGCTGCACAGAATTCCATGCTGCGTTTCAACCTTATCCACTGACTGGAGGACTAAGGCTGACGGGGCGCTCCCGATTGTCCTGCAGTGAGCACCAGACCGCAGCTTTCCCTTTGGTGAGCTGATTCATGGGCTGCCTTGGGGTTGTACACAGGAACGGGATTGTCGGAACACACAATTATGATGTTTGCATCTTTCCCAAAAGACTCTGTTTATTTCCACACAGCTTCCTTTTCCACCATCATCCTGCCTCCTGATAGCAGTCTTTCTGGCTGTTCTAACCGGGAAGAGGAGGAATCACCCTGAGGTTGCCGCGGCATTTCCCTGAGGACTGGTGTTGGGAATTTCTTCAGAGATCTGTTGGCCATGTAATTCTTTTCTCTTTCTTTATTTTTTTATGTTTTGGAAATTACCTATTCCATTTTTCAGCCTAACCAAATTTTTATTTATTTGTGTGTGTGTGTGTGTGTGTGTGTGTATGTGAGTGTGTGTGCGTGCGTGCGCACGTGCATGTATGCCGCTGCACATGTGGAGGTCAGGGTCAGCTCTGTGCATCTGTTTCTCCTTCTACAGTAGATTTCAGGCACCAAGCTCAAGTCACCAGGCTTCCGTGGAAGCCCCTTTGCAGCTGGCCATCTTGCCTGCCTTTAAAACTACTTTTAGAGTATTCAAAATTTTTTTTTTACTGTTCAGTTGTTGGAATTCATTATAAATTTAGAATATTAACTTCTTGTTAGATGTGTGATTTGTGACAATTTTACCCCACTCTGCTGTCTCCTGAGTTTTTCATCTCTTTCGATGCTCAAAAGTGTCTTAGTTGCCTGTTGACCGTCATCCTATTTGTCAGGATTTGCTGCTATTATATATATTTGCTTAGGTCAACGTCCTGACGAATTTCCCACATGTTTTCTTCTTGTAGTATCAGAGTTTGTAGTCTTACATTTACGCCTTTAATCCAGTTAGAGTTGACATTTGTTTCTATGTGAGATAAGGATCTAGTTCCATTCTTCTGCGAGGACATCTGGGGTACAATGATTTTCAGAACAGAAAGGTCTGAGAAAGAATGGCTCTGTCCTTTTCTCCTAGTCAGTGCAAATGCTAAACAGAGTCCAGCTAAAAATACCATTGCGACCTCATGCTACACCTCCCTCAAACCCAGGGTGTCAAGACACATTAATTTAAAGCACCTTTTGCAAAAATGACTACAAAATATGCATTGCTTTCTGTATTTATTTGTAACCACCCGGTTCTGCGTCACCCTCTCCCGGTACGGTTCGCGTGCCTTCTGTACCGATCACGAGCTTGGGGCAAAGACCTGGGGATTGAAATAAAGACACACACACAAAGAAACCTGGGTCGTCAAGAGATAGCCGAATGCCACTTTATTTAGCTTTCTGCAAGGTTAATATACCTTTGCCCCAGTAGAGGAATCCCCTCCCAGCCAGACGGGAAAACACAGCACGGAAAAACCTGGCGCTGTGTGGGAATTCCTTCCCAGGCAGGGAATGGAGAGTAGCGACAGAGAGTGGGTCAAGTGGAGAGAGAACTCCTGTAGGAACTCTCCCGGGCAGGTGGGAAATTGCCATACCAAAGATAAAACAAAGCCCTAGGCTAAATCACCAGGCTAAACCAGACCGAGCACAGAAATTAGCAGGAAGCTTAGTTGGCTAGCCAAAACAGTCCTTGCGATTTGCACCTCAAGGAGCAGGGGGGAAACCCGGGATCCTACATTTATTCACTGAACAACTTTCCTAACTCTTTCTAATGGAGGGAACTGGGGAAATGCATAGCTTGTCATAAGCAAAACTAAAACGAGAGGGATCTGGGCTTGAGTTCCATCTTTCCCATTAGCTTCAGCTTCAACTGTTGTGCCCCATTCTTCCTCCATGTGAAATAGAGCTAAATGGCCCTTCCCTCATCCTGTGTGTACATAGGGGACAAAAGGAAATGGGGAATTGGAAATATTCCAAGATATAAAAATCCATGCTGTCTTTGGCCTGGGCTCAGAAATTCCTAGGAAGTAGGACTCCACAAACATGCCCTCACTGGTGCCTAGGTCCTGAAGGGATCCTGAAGATACCTCAAACCAATTCAGGATGAGGAGAGAGAAACTGGATAATCCACAGATCCACCAATTCATAGAGAATGGGCTCCATGACTCTAGACCCGCATGCGTGCATATTAAATTGCTCCTGGGCTGATTTTCCCAGCTCAGAGGAGACAGAACTGGATCTCCCATCTGAAGATCCTGCTAATTTAGGAGTGGACAATTTCTCCAATTTTCCTTTACACAAAAAAGTCATGAGAAAATGACTATAAAGTTTCATACTAACATTCTGAGTTTTGAAAATTGAGGGGAAAGGAGAGTTGAATGGATGGACCTATGACTAAGCCAGATGTTTGATCTCTCCATTGTCCTCTGGTCATGAAAATAATTTCAGTTCACTTAAGGTCAAAGCAGCTGTAATCTACCACTGGTTTAGAGATCAGTCTGTAGCCTGAACTCCACAGCAGCTGACTCTATTCCTGTCTGACTTTCCAGGCCAAAACCCAGCCCCCAGTTTATTTGGTTTTAATAAATTTATTCTGTTTTGGACATTGTGTAAAATGGAAAAAAAAAGTCTAGACTGGTTTCAGTTCAGGAAGTTAGGGCAGGGTCTTTATTATAATAAACATCCTCCTCCGGCTTCCTTTTCAGTCTCTCTTGCCAACCTGCTCCCCAAAGCTCTTTGGATCTGGGGCTCCAACATGTGATCATTGCAGGCGATTATGTTCAACACTGAACCCCTTTGGAATGACAAATCTGAGAATAAACAAAGTTATTTCTTCAAGATCTTTAGTGCTGACTAAGAATGAATTACCTGAGCATTCATAGGACCTTTGGTTTTCCTTTTATACAAGTTGGCACCTCAATTCCAGAGAAGGAACTAAGTGTTTATCTGAGTCTTACATTTTAATTTTTGGCTTTGGCTCTCCTTCTGGCCTGTTGGTATGGCTCTCCATGCAAAGGCACACATAGGCACACATACACACACATGCACATGTGCACACACGCACAAATGCACACATGCTCAAGCATAGAAAATTTGTTTGGTTGCCATCAAAAATGAATTTGCTAAAACCCATTGGTTTTCTCCTCTAAAAAAATTACTATACAAAGGGCCGCTTCTAAGAGTCAGAGAAACAGGGAGCTTGCTGTGAGATTGTGTCTCCTGGAAACTTCAGAAGGTAAAACCATGGATTCTTACCAGTATGACTGTGTAAACATAACCCAAAGAACCATGCCAATAAACATGCTAATGTAGAGGAGGGTAAAGCCCCAAAAGCCTTAACTTTAGACAAAGGACTATGGGTAACTGTGGAGTGCTGAGACTGGTGGAAATAGTTTCTCCTAGGGAGGACCAGCCCTAAAAACAAACATACAGGTGACATTATACAGACTAAGCATGCTGTGTTTATGCATTAGTGAATATATACATGTATGTATATCTCTCTTTCATTTATCTGTATAGACAGATGTATCAGTGATTAAGGAAAAAGAGTGGGGACACATGGGAAGAATGGGAGAGGGAAGGGAAGAGGAAACGATGTAATTGTAATTTCAGGGAAATTTGTACAAGTTACTTTTCAAAAGTCTTTGTGTAGGGACTGGAGAGATAGTTCAGTGGGTAAGTGTGCTAATTAGGGACCCAGCACTCATGTCTCTCAACTCACAATGGCCTCTTACTCCAGCTTCAGGGAACCTGAGGACTTCTTGCGGCTTCTTTGAGAACTCACAATCGTGTTCACTAATGCATACAGGCACAGACACAAATACACAACTTAAAATAAAATAAAAATTTTCAAGTCGTGTGCGTCTGTGCCTATGTGTTTCCCAGAATGATCATACAAACTAGGCCCCTCTGAGCAAACTGACATTTGAAATTTAACTAGTGTCGCAAGTAGGCTTTCCGACGTGTGTACACAGCTTACACCAAACAGTCACGATGAGAATTCTATCAGGGGAGAGAAAGAGTTGAAATATAAGAAATTATTTGTACATGAGTGTTTGTAAACAAAGTGAAGAACCAAAACCAATAAAGAGAACGCTAGCACAGACAAGCAAAGACTTGAGGCTTTGTTTCTTTCCCTTGTGAGGTGAAAAGGAGCGGGGTGTTTCTCCTCCCTCTCCCCGAGTCCCGCTCTCCTTCCTTGTAGCCTGATTCTAGAGATGATCACAAAGTCCTTCAAGATGAAGACTATGGATTATAAAAAACAATAATGGATTATATAAACAACAACATGTATTATTGAAGCCAGCAGTAATCTTAAGGTAACCTGGAGTGAGAAGAGCATTCAGATCTGAGTTCTGATCACAGCCTTAGCCTTCCACGGGTCTACCTATGAGCAGATTCAGCCTTCCGAGTCTAAAGCATGAGCACCACCTCCACCGAAAAATTTTTCCATGAAAATTAGAAATGAACTAGGTGTCTGGAATATAATAAGCACCTCAATCAGTGGTTTCCAACCTTCCTAATGCTGTGACCCTTTAATACAGTGCCTCGTGTTGTGACGACCCCCCTCAACCATAAGGTTATTTTCATTGCTACTTCATAACTGCAATTTTTCTACTGTCATGAATCATAGTGTAAATATCTGTGCTTTCCGTTGGTCTTAGGCAACCCTTGTGAAAAGGTCATTCTATCCCCCCAAGGGGTCATGACCCACAGATTGAGAACTACCGAATTAAATGCCAGTGACTACTGCTATTAGCTCTACAAAATACATAAAATAGTATAAAGGAAGTATGATTTCTAACTGAAAGTGGACTCCCAGACAACAACCACGTGATGCATGACATTTTAAAATGTGACTAGTTTAGGTATTTATATTTATTTATTTCCTAAAGACAGCTGGGAATTTTTAAACCTACTAACTAAGTGTATCTACTGTTACTGGAGCACCATGCTTAAGAGTCATGAGGGCGTTCAAATGCCCCTTCAGAAATAAACACAACATAATGCTTTGGCATTTTGATGAGGAAACAGATTTATACCCAAATTGTGTTAAGGACAATTAAATAGCTTATCAGCAGTCACTTACGAAATAGGACCTCTGCGGGGCCACAGAAAACAGGAAGGAACACGGTTCACAAGACTGCACTGATGAGAAGCAGAGACTAGGCTCTGAATGGCTCTGAGGCTTTAGACGCCCAACACCTCTCCAGCTCTGGGGGAAGAAACGCAGGACATCTCTGTATTCTCAGCCCACTTAGGGCTTTCCTTTCCTGGATTCCTTGTGGTGAGCAGCTGGCCCCAACTCCCTACTGCCCACACTCCCCTCTACAGTGTCACGCCCAACCTGAGAACCAGTCCCTAGGCTTGCTCCTATTGTCCCCTTCATGGGCAGTACCTTCAGTTTGAACGTTCTGGTCCACACAGATTGCTCACACTGATCCCAAGAGGCTATTTTGGCCAGGGTTCATGTCAAGTTCTTGGTCTCCAGAAAGAGCATGGAAAATATGATTTGCTATTAATCTGCCCGAAGCAGAATATTAGGAAAGATATGTGGGTTTTTTTTTAAAAGACAGAATCTTTTACAAAATTACACAGTTCTTTCTACATTGTCCCTCTGAAAAAAAAACTCCATATTAGCCAAATTACATTAGCCAATGATCACACAAACACGAGTGATAGATTGAAACTTTGGATCTGAAGTCATGCCAAGTCACTAAACTACCTTTGTAGTTGAGGTCAGCCTCTGGGCTGGGAAGGACTTTCTCTTGTCTTCATAAATAGGAACACAAACTCAATTAAAAGTCATTCCTCAGAAAGCAATCTAGCAGGGTTTTCAGTGTGCCTTTGTCAAACAAAGGTGTCATCCCGCAAGGACTCATGTGTCTTAATTTCTCTCTATTTAACTCAATTTTGTTGAAACTATGCAATATTTTGTTTGGTTTTATTATTATTCATGAAGGAACAAGAACAGCAAACAGAAGCAATGGTCATCCATAAGAGTCATCACTTTACCCGTTGTAGGTAAAAAAAAAAATACTTGATGATTCTACAGGAGAAAACAAGTGGGGACCCATTCAGGAAGAGGGAAACATCCACTCATGTTGGAAATAGATGTGTGTGGTTTTATGGAATGATCTAATAATCCCCAGCTTTGTATTTCTGGGTCAGATTCAACCTCAATGAACCTCAATGACTTACTTTATTTTTTAGAACTTTATACATGAGTTCGGTATTTATGTCCTTTCCACCCTCCCCTCTCCCTGACTCCAGCACCATCTTTGCCCACCACAACCTCTCAAATCTGTGATCTCTTTACTGTTACCTTATAAGTGTGTGTGTGTGTGTGTGTGTGTGTGTGTGTGTGATGTTTGCGTGTGAACATTTGCACACATGACCATGTGTCCCCTGCTGAGTTCACTTAGTGTTGGGCATTTAACGTTGTTCGTGTGTGTGTGTGTGTGTGTGTGTGTGTGTGTGTGTGTGTGTGTGTATGTTTATATATGTTTAGTCCTGGCCCCTTGGGTTGAATGATCTATCAAGGGTCTCATCCCTAGAGATTGATTCTCCCTCTCTTAGTAGCCATTAACTGTCTGTAGGAGCAGGACCTGGTGAGGTTTTCCCACCCATGCTGGCATATCAACTGGTATTGCCATTGTAGATGTCTTGTTTAGGAAACCACATTGTTGAGAGTTCAGGAGTGTAGTTTCTTAATAAAAGACACCATCTCTCAGAAGGTATCCGGGGTCCCCTGACTCTCAACCTTTCTGCCCCTCTTCCTCCACACTCCTTGAGCCTTAAGTTAAGGGCTTGTTTTTATATCTCTAGCGATCACAAAACAATCTCAGCTCACTAAATCCATCTCCATGTCTCCTTGAAAATCGAGCTGCTCTGGATTCTCAC
Organism: Myodes glareolus; assembly: GCF_982192425.1. NCBI lineage: Eukaryota > Metazoa > Chordata > Mammalia > Rodentia > Cricetidae > Myodes > Myodes glareolus. The sequence continues at coordinate 15,827,285 of NC_142028.1, forward strand.
TTACTGCAGTGTAAAGAACTAAAGGCACCCTTTGGGGTCTGGGTTCTCTCTCTCAGGACAGTGTTTTCTATTTCCATCCATTTGCATGCAAAATTCAAGATGTCATTGTTTTTTACCGCTGAGTAGTACTCTAATGTGTATATATTCCACACTTTCTTTAACCATTCTTCCATTGAGGGGCATCTAGGTTGTTTCCAGGTTCTTGTTATTACAAATAATGCTGCTATGAACATTGTTGAACAAATGCTTTTGTAGTATGATTGGGCATCTCTTGGGTATATTCCCAAGAGTGGAATTGCTGGATCCTGAGGTAGGTTGATTCCGAATTTCCTGAGAAACTGCCACACTGATTTCCAAAGTGGTTGCACAAGTTTGCATTCCCACCAGCAATGGATGAGTGTTCCCCTTACTCCACATTCTCTCCAGCAAAGGCTATCATTGGTGTTTTTAATTTTAGCCATTCTGACAGGTGTAAGATGGTATCTCAAAGTTGTTTTGATTTGCATTTCCCAGACCCAAAAAAGATGAATATGGTATGTATTCACTCATTTGTGAACTCTAGCCATAAACCAAGGTCATTAAGCCCATAGTTCACAAGCCCAGAGAAGCCAAAGAACAAGGTGAACCCACAGAAAACCATATATAGCTCCTCCTAGAAATTGGAAGCAAACAAGATTGCAGGGCAAAAGCTGTGAGCATGGGGGTGGAGGCAGGGGTGGGGTGAGTTTGAGGAAAGGGGAGAGGGGAAGAGGGAAGGGAGAAGGGAAGGACTGGCAAGAGCGTGGGAGAGTGGGAGGGTGGAGATGGAGGAAGGGCAGATATAAGAGCAGGGAAGAAGACACCTACAGTAAAGGATCCATTTTAGGGTTGGCAAGAGACTTGGCTCTCAAGGGGATCCCAGGTGTCCACGGGGATGTCCCCAGCTAGGTCCTTGGACAGCAGAGGAGAGGGTGCCTGAACTGTCCTTGCCCCACTATCACAGTGATGATTATCTCGAATATCACCATAGAATCTTCATCTGGTGACGGATGGAGAGAGAGACACAGACCCTCATCAGAGCAATGGACTGAGCTCCCAAGGTCCAGTTGAAGAGCAGAAGGAGGGAGAAGACAAGCAGGAAGTCAGGACCTCGAGGGGTTGGTCCACCAACTGAGGCAGTGTGCCTGTTCTAATGGGAGCTCACCAAATCCAGCTGGACTGGGTCTGAGCAAGCGTGTGATCAAACTGGACCCGCTGATTGTGGCTGACAATGGGGGCTGACTGAGAAGCCATTGATAAAGGCACTGGGACTTGTTTTTACAGCATGTTCTGGCTTTTTGGACCCTAGTCTATATGGATGTACAGCTCCTTAGGTCTGAATGTAGGGGGGAGGGACTTGGACTTCCAACAGGGCAGGATTCCCTGCCCTCTCTCAAGCAGGGCGCAAGAGGGAGGAGAGGGTGTGGGGGAGCTGGAGGCGATTGGGAGGAGGGAAGGAAGTGTAAATAATTGAATGGAAAAAAAGAACTACAAGAACATAATCTCAGCAGGATTAAAAAGGGCATGGACTCTTCTGGGATGAAGGTTTCCTCCTCTAGGAAAAGTGCCAAGACTGATCAAGTACTTACCAAGGGTGGAGGAAATAGAGAAAGAGTAGCAGAGAACGATATTTATAAAAACAAGCCTATACCTTGTGACATGTTACAGATAGGATTATAATTGACATGAGTGTTTCTGTCTCATTTTATTGAGAATGGGTTTGTAGAGATATTTGTGCTTTTTTTCCTTGATTTTTTTATTAAGTAATGAATACCAATTATGATAATATCAGTTGTTATTGTATTTGAATTTTAGTGACAAGGGTCACTACTACCTATTCTAAAATTGTAATGCATAATTATAATGCATGTGTGAAAGTACTATTATTGTTATATGATGGTAGCCACACCTATGACCTGGTAAAATATATAATGCATTTACAGTTTTATAAGGGATGATAATATCATTTTAGGAACAAAAAAAGAAGAACTAAAGGCACCATCCTTGACCCCAGGCATCCGCTCCTATGCCCACTGAGGCAGTATGGCCTCCTGAATAAATGCACTCACACTCTTCCTTCCTGCATCAGGACCTCATCACAGTCTGATTAACATCACCTGTCCCAGGCCCCTCCCTCCCCTCGAAGGTCTTCACTAACTCCTGCCTCTCTCTAATATGTTTCCAGCAAAGCTGCCTAATGACCTGCAGAAACTGAACTAGGATGGTCTCTCTTCCCCCGCCTAGAGTTATTCAGGGGTTTGCAGTTCCTTTAAAGTCTCCTTTCAAAGCAGGGCCTTGATATTTTCACCCAGTCCTGCCTAATTCGCCATCACTGTCAGAGCCTCATTCTGCCTGCAACCTGCTAGGCTCCTCTCCTTCGGCCTTCCAGACTCTGCTCTTCCCTCACCTCTGCACGTTTACCCATTACACACTCGTCCTCATAATTGAAATTGTGGACTGACCATTCTTCTTTCAAAAATTACTTTCAACTCCCCCCCAAACTATATTTAGATCATCTGACGTGGACTTGTTTTTAACTGTATTTTTCCTTCATTGATTTTATCAAAGTTCATAATCATGCATTCTTACAATGCCCTAGCCATGTTTCCCCTTGGGAAGAGATGCCCCACTCTCGTTCACTGGCATAGCCCTGTGCAATGATGGTATCAGCTGAGGGTAGATGGAGGTGACCTGACCCTGAAGGGCATCCAAGTGTGAAGATGTGAACGGGAACTCACGTGAAATGGGCGCAGGCTCTCAAAAGTTGTTTTTTCCACTTTTCCCTTTCCTTCTCTGGGAGTTTTCTCTTATCTTGTTTGCTTAGACTTTATCTCTCCTACTAGAACGCGTCTCTGTGAGAACAGAATTTTGGCTGCCTGTGCATAAACCTGCCTGGACATAGTAGGAAGGTCAAAAACTTAGATGCTTTGAAAAATGAGTGAAAGTGAATGTTATATTAAAATGGAAAAAAACTTTATTGTACAATTTCCAGAAAATGGCTCTTATGCTCAAAAAAAATGAACTTGTGACTAAGGAAAGAATAAATAAGGAAATTAATGAATGATTTGAAAATTAGAATAAAAGTGTAAGGATCCCTGGACCTGGAGAACAGAGCTCAGCACAAGGACAGCAACAGAAAACCCTGCACGCCGGAACTTCATGCTGAGGCCTGTGGCCACATTACATAAAAGTGTTCTTATATCTCTTCCGTTATAATTACCATCATGTTCTTACAAGAATGAGAAAAAGTGACTAAAAACTATCAGCCAGAAAGAAAAGTCTAGAAGAGAACTGCCTCCCCATGCATAGGACTGACATGGTGGAAAGAGATAACCAACTCACATAAGGTGTCCTCTGGCCTCTACATGCATGCTATGGTGTACACACAGGAACACACACACAGGTGCACACACATGAACACATGCAGACACACAAACAAACGGACTAACATTTTTGAGCTGGGCATGATGGTGCAGACCTTTAATCCAGTATGGGGGAGGGAGAAGAATGTGGATCTCTTCAAATTCACCATATTAATACAAATAATCAATACTTACTAGGTAGGATTTTCTTTCTTCCTTTTCTCTCTTTCCATGATCCATCTCAATCAAGCTTCTCATCTATGCAACGTGGTTTAAAGCAAGAAAATTTTAAGTTCTATTAGCATTTTTTAATTTTTGAGACTTTCCTACAGTATAGTTTGATCTTCTTCCCCCCTCTTCTTCTTAACCTCACTCGCAACTTTGTGACTTCTTTTTTTTTTTAGCAGTCATCCTGTTCAATTAATACTTCACATTGTGCTCCTGTGGAGGTCATCCACTGGACTTGGTCAACTTGCTAGGGACCAAGGCACAATTTTTAAAATAAAAGAAAAAATACAAAGTCATTGTCTACAGGCTGCATACAGAAAATTATTTAAAAGAGGAAAGCACGGGTCTCCCAAAGTTCCTCTGTTCTTTATGAATGCATGTGTTTTGTTTTGTTTTACAATCACACATTTACTAAGTAACTGAAAAGAAGAAAACCCTGCCATGCTCTTCCTTTCCCAAGAATCTGCGGTGTATTTGTTGGAACAAACTTCAACACTCCTCGTCCCAGCTGTATGAACTTTCTCACAGGGTCAGGACCGGAGTTGGAGACTGCTGAGGATATGTGCTTTGGAGCCAGGATCCTGGGAAAGAGAAGAAACTCTGGTGCAGATGCTGGCTGGTCTCTATACCACAGTGATGTCTGAATGCCTTATGTTTTGTTGCCAGAAATAAATCTAATGGTAAAATAATAAAAATGTTCTTGGAACAACCAGGGCCTTACTCTGGCCTTAGCTAAACTGGCAGCCTACCACAGATTTCTCAGCCCCCACATCTGATCTTTACAATGTGTTTTGTATTGTGCTCACACCCCTTCTATGGTCAGGCAGAGTGTGGTAAGGATTTTTCCTGTGTAGGCTCAAAGTGAAAAACCCAACTCACCGTCTTCCTGTTGACAGAATGTGAGTAACTGCAGGAGGTGGCAGGAACAGCCCGGTGAGTCTGACTTGCAGGGATGGTTTCCACAAGGTAGATGATTAGATTAACTCAGATACAGGATGCTGAGAGAATCCTGAAGCATCTTGAGTGACCTGAGATTAAGATTCGAATAAGAAGATATCAAAGCCTTTCAGCCAGGGATTCTGAGCAAATTTGTCTGTGCATGGGTAATGACCTGTCTGTCAAACTAGGTTTAAGTATGATGATATGGATGTCCTTCTGTGTATGTGTTGTTTTCATTGGTTGATGAATAAAGTAGTTTCAGCCAATGACTTAGCAGAGTAAAGCTAGGCGTAAAGTCCAAATAAAGATACATGGAGAGAGTAGGCAGAGTTGAGGAGATGCCATGTAGGCACCAAAGGAGAAAGAGTCAGAGGCTGCAAGCCACAGCCTCGTGGTAAAATATAAACTATTAGAAATGGGTTAATTTATAGTTAAAGCTGGCCAGTAAAAAGCCTAGGACATTGACCAAACAATTTTATTTAATATATTAGCCTCTGAGTAATTATTTCATAAGTAACTGTGGGGACTCTGACAGTCTAGAGAGAAACTGGCCCAGGGGAACCAGCGGGATGGAGAAGAAAGTTTCATTACAGTAACATCTTAGAAGAAGAAAAGCCCCACTAACAGTATACTCCAATGTTTGAAAATTTATTTATTTTTCTTATTTTAAGTGCATATATGTGTTTGTGTGACTTTATGTGTACCATGTGTACACATGTGCCCTCAGAGGCAAGAAGAGAGTGTTGGATCTCTACAACTGGAGTTATAGGCAGGCCTAGGCTGGGGACCAAACGCAGGTCCTCTGTAAGAGCAATAAGTACTCTTAAGCCCTGAGCCATCTTTCTAGCTCCATGCACAAACATTTTATAGATAGATAGATAGATAGATAGATAGATAGATAGATAGATAGATAGATAGACAGACAGACAGACAGTTGGATCTTTTAGAGACAGAATCTCACTATGTAGTTCTGGTTATCCTGAACTCACTGTGCATCCCAGGTTGGCCTCAAACTCAACACAATCCTCCTGCCTCAGTGTCCAAGTGCTTGAATCTTAAGCTTGTACCATCATGCCTAACTTTGTGTGTTTTTTTCCCATTGAACTTATGATATCTGTAACATGCTGGCATTCTGTTCCGACACTAGATGTAAAGAAAAATACCTAGAAGGAGAATTGACATCCCAAACACAGTAAAAAAAAAATTTCCAAAAATGATATGCTCTTCTTGAGGAATTTTTGCTATTCTAGACGTTTCACTACTGTTTCCTGATAGTGTGAATATACATTATAACTTAATATTCCAGTGTTACTATCTAAAAACTTTTCAGGAATATTGCTATTTCAAAAAAATGACAGCCATTTAATTAAGTGGTTGGGTCAATAAACAAGCCAAAGACAAGCAAAGTGAGCCTACTATATCATTATTTTGAATCTCCGACTATGATCTTTTCCTATCCTAATGTGGGTCAGTCATGAGTCACACACCTGAAATTCCAGCACTTCAGATGCTGAGACACAAAGGTCTGACAGGAAGATCACAAACTCTGGGCTAAAACTTTGTCTCAAAAATAATCTCCATCTCCAAATGAGGAGCGGAAGAAGGGAGAACAAGAAAGAGGAAGTCAGGACCACGATGGGTGCGTTCACCCACTGATACAAGGGGACTGGTCTGGTGGGAGCTCACCAGGGCCAGCTGGACTGGGACTGAACGAGCGTGTGATCGGGCCGGGCCGGATACTCTGAATGTGGCTGACATGGGGGTTGACTGAGAGGCCATTGACAATGGCGCTGGGTCTTGTTTCGTCTGTATGTACTGGCTTTCTGGGATCCTGGTCTGATTGGATACTCACCTTCCTGGACCTGGAAGGGGGGGGGGAGGAACTTGGACTTCCCGCGGTGCAGGAGGCCCTGACTACTCTTGGGACTGGAGAGGGAGGAGGGGAGGAAGTGGGGGGAGTGGGAGGGTATTGGGAGGAGGGGAGGAAGTGAAAATTTTTTATAAATAAATGAATAAATAAAAAAAATCTCCATCTTGGGTTAAAAAGATGGTTTTGCCATCAAGAGAACTGGCTGCTCTTCAGGAGGACCCAGGTTCAATTCCCAGCATCAATATGGCAGTTCACAATCATTGGTAACGCCAGTCCCAGGGAAATCTGAAGCCCTCTCCTGGCCTCTTCAGGTACTACATGCATGTGATACACAGATTGTAGTACTTGCAGGCAGAATACCACACATAAAATAACAAAAGGAAGGAAGGAAGAAAGGAAGGAAGGGAGGGAGGGAGGGAGGGAGGGAGGGAGGGAGGAAGGAAGGAAGGAAGGAAGGAAGGAAGGAAGGAAGGAAGGAAGGAAGGAAGGAAGGAAGGAAGGAGATCTTAATGGTATATGTCAATTACCTAAAGGGTAGGGATATCTTCAACTAAAGTTAAGAGACAAACCTGGTGTGGTGGGCATGCCTTTAATGCCCGCACTCAGGAGGCAGAGTCAGGTGGATCTCTGTGAATTTTAAGCCAGCCAGGTTACACAGTGAGTTCCAGAACAGCCATGGATTTATAATGAGACCATATTTCAAAAAAAATAATAAGACACTCTTGCAGTAATGTTAAGGGTAAGTTTATTGAAGTTTTGTGGTATTTAATGAATATTCAATATGCAAATTGGCTTAACTCAAGAAACACAGATGAATACCTACTGTGTGCTAGATTTCAGAGATAGGCTACAACGAGGAAGCAAACATAATTCCTGACTTCTCTTGAGAAGCTTAAGATCCAGTGGGATGCAGTCATGAAAGCAGGCAGTGTTGATATTCTGCAATGAGTAGCTACAGAAAATGTCATGTGTTTAGTACAAAAACTCACCAGAGGCATTTAACTCAATATGCAGGTTCAGTAAGCAGAAATATATTCAGTCTTTTCAGAGGCTACGATTTCCTGCATAGTGAGCCAGCACAGAGATAGAGCCAGGCATGCAGAGGAAAAGGGGACAGGGTAGTTATACCACCAAGACCCAGGATGAGCATGGTGGCAAGACAGAGCACAAGAATACTTATAATGGGGGCTGGAGAGATGACTCAGAGGTTAAGAGAACTGACTGCCCTTCCAGAGGTCCTGAGTTCAATTCCCAGAACCACATGTTGGTTCACAGCCATCTATAATAAGATATGGTGCCCTCTTCTGGCATGCAGGCATACATGGAAGGAATGTTGTATACATAATAAATGAATAAATAATAAATAAATAAATAAATAATGCTTATAATGGAAAAAGAAAAGTGATGTCAGGAAAAAGATAGAACACAGAACTAAGATATTTTTAAAAGAAAGAAAGTAACATATTGAGGAAGCTTAAATAAAAAAAATTACATACCAGGTTTTGTTTCTGCTAATTTTAAAAGACACCTGTAGGGCGGGGAGGTGGCTCAGTGGTTAAAGGGCACTGGTTGCTCTAGCAGGTAACCCAGGTTCTTTTCCCAGTGCCCATATGCCAGCTCACAACCATCTATAACTACAGTCCTGGGAGATCAATACTTTCTTCTCTCTCTTCAGGCACCAGACACACACATAGTAAACACACACACACACACACAACACACACACAAGGAAAACAAGGCAGTCATAGAAATAGAGAAAACAGGGGGAAAAGATGATTCTTTTTAATAAGCAGAGGTGAGACAGCCAACACAGAAACGTCTGCAGTGAGTACTTAGGCTGCCTGGAGGATGTGTTCCAGGAAGAGAAACAGTAAAAGGAAAGGATGGGAAAGACAGCTGGACATAAGTGGGGGGGGGGGGGAACGTGTTGTTTCACAAGCACTAATCATGGTGCATGCTCACAATATTTTACAAGGCTCATCTCCCTGAATCATTACAACAGTTAATGGAACAATTGTCATCCATGTGCTACAATCAAGACGTCCCTGGAGTCACATAATGGTCCCCATCGGTTTTTGAATTTGAGTCCCATTGGCCCCCATGTGTTTGAATACTTGGCATTTGATTACAGGTTGGTTGACCTGCTTGGGCAGGGCTAGCAAATGGGACCATGTTGGAGGAGGTGTGTCTCTGGGGATGGGCTTTGAGGCTTCCATTCCCATCCCAATGTGCTCTCTGCTTGTGGATCAAGATGTGAACATTTGGCTGCTGCTCCAGCACTATGTTTGCCTGCCTGATGCCATGCTCCCCGCTGTGATGGTGATGGAGTCCAATTCCCCTGGAACTGTAAACCTTAAGTAAACCTTTATTTCTGTAAGTAGCCTTGGTCACAGTGTTTTAGGCCAGCATCAGAAGACTGACTAATACACATGACTAGTTAGAAATAATAATAGCTACTTTCATGGAACGTTCTATCGATGTGTTGTCTCCTTTTATTCTCATTACAATGAAATGACCATGTTCTTCCCATGGCCACCTTCATTCTTCCAGACAAAAATATTAAAAGAAAGACAGAAACCTACGTCTGTGGATACATTCCAATAATCCCAGCACTCATAAAAAGGGGGAATTGGAAAGAATAATAGAGAATAGTTAGTGACAAGCTCTGCTAAATTCATATTGGATGCCTTGACTCCAAAACTCTAGTTCTTTCTCAGTCTCTCATTATGTCACCACAGAGCTGGGAATCACATCAGAGTGATGCTACCTTAGCTCAGAAAACAACAGGGAGCTGCTGTGTGTGTGTGTGTGTGTGTGTGTGTGTGTGTGTGTGTGTGTGTTTTAAGAAAAATAAGATTTGTCATGGTAGTATACATCAGCAATGCCAGCACTTGGAAGGCTGAGGCAGGAGGATTCTGAGTTTAAAAACAGCTTGAGCTATACATCAAGATCTTGTCTCAAAAAAAATAACAAATAATAAATAAATAAAAATGAATATAATCCAGAGACTATCTTCAGGGAACTCACAGTCTGGTAGAACAATAAAATCAATAAATATCCATGTCAGACTCTCATTCACACTACCCTGACCCCTTGCCGTACCTGTTCCACAAGCCCTTCTTTTGCTCTCTCTAAACAGAACAAGTAAATAAAGAAATCACATTGCATCTGTTCCCTTCCATTTACCTCCCTTCCCTTTGGCCTCCTCTGTCCTCCCACTCATGTATCTCCTACCCAAAGAATACCAACAAATACGTACTTGCCTTTCAGTAACTCAACAAAACAAAATTTTTCTTCCAAAATTTTATTATCCCAGGAAATAAATAAAGGAGGATAGAGAGAAAACAGAAAACTCAAGAAATGATAAATTAGAAGAATCTGAGCCAGCACGGAGGCCACCCAAATTCAAATGAACAATGATAATATGATGTGGGATTCTCCTCAGTATGCTGTGAATACCATTGGCTACTAAAGAAACCATCTTTGGCCTGCACAGGGAATAGGGGTAGGTGAGGAAAACTAAACTGAATGCTTGGAGAAAGAATGGAGGGGTCAGAGAGAAGCCATGGAACCTTCACTGGAGACAGACACACCAAAACTCTGCTGGTAGGCCATGACCTTGTGGTGATGCACAGATTAATAGAGATGGGTTAAATTAAGATGTAAGAGTTAGCCAATAAGAAGCTAGAGCTAATGGGTCAATCAGTGTTTCAAGTAATATAGTTTCTGTGTGATTATTTTGGGGTTGAGTGGTCAGGAACTAACTAACAGCCCCTCCTAACAACAGTAATAGAATTCTCACACAAGCTCCAGAGGGCAGGGCTGAAACAAGTCTCCACAGGTCAACCTACACCCACTTCTCTGCATTATCGCCATCAGAATTCTATCAGTGAGAAATCCAACGTGGAAACACTCTTCTCTCAAGGCCTGTTTACTTCTCAGTTCAATCAGCAAGGGCATACATGCCCCTGTAGTCTACCATTCTTAATATTAACCTCATAGTGTTTCCTCTGAGACTTCTCTCAGCTTCCTCTATGGACTCCATCTTACCTCTTGGCTTGCAATAATTAGACTATGTAGCCAAAAAAACAAATTTACAGAGTTTTAGATATTTTCTGTGTGAAGGGTTTTCTCTCAGGGCCCAAGGCCTTGCTGCAAAGAGTGTGTTTCTTGTAGCACAGATTTCAAGCCTGTCAGTCAATTGAGAAGTCACAGTGGAGTGAATGTAGAGGCAGGCAGAGATCTGAATGGCAGACTGCCTTGCTACTGGATTGCTGGCTGAGATGTGGACATTCAAATAGAAGTCAGCCCATAAAGTACCTTGAGAAACGGCATTAAGAACTGAGTGTTCTTTCAGGCCTTGGCTCACAGATTGTCTCTCCAACTTGTTTATCCTTCCAAGATTGAATAATTTAGAAGCTCAAAACTATAGTGGTCTAACCCAACCTTCTGTTTACAAACACACATGACTTGCTTGCGACTCACAAGGCCATGCAGGGGCAGTGTCAGAACAAAGCAGGCTTTTCCAGAACCTACTTCATTTCTTGTTGCACAAGACCTTGCTGATTCGATGATCCAGAACTACTTTTTGTACTTTTTCCTCTGTCTTGCTCATCATCAGTGGTCTGTTCCCCAAGTGCTAAAGAAGAGGTGGGGGCAAAAGGGGAGGTGACTCTTGATGGAGTTGAGCAAGTGGGATTTTTGTTGTTGTTGTTGTTTTTGTTGTTGTTATTTTAGTAATGCTTGTGTGTTTGCCTGCATGTGTGTGTGTGCAAGTGCGTTTCATGATATCTCATGACAGACAGCCTTTAAGTTGATAACTCTATTTAGCCAACATTTTTCAGAGTTGCATTTTATAAGTGCCAGCTGTATCCCTAAGAAGCCAGAGGCTCTTGAGTTTGAATAACATTGAATGTCACACAGAAAGCAGATGGATGAGCCAGGATTCAGGTCCAAATCCAGGCTCTCTTATCTCCCAAACCACATATGCTAGTCAAAGAAGTTTTACGTGCTATGAAGCCTGTCCCTCAGGATCCAGTCCCGCTGATGTGGTGGCTGTTTTTCGAAATACCAGAATTATGGAGGGGGGGCAACAAGATGGAGGAAAGCCAGAGGATGCTCACTCTCCCAATATCACTTTTCTTTTTAAGGTTATTTCTTGACGCTGCTTCCAGTCAGCATTATTTGAAGTATTATTATTTCCATTTTGTGTTCTCCAGGGCTGTTCCGTTGTTTTGTTTAGGCCCAGCCTACCCCATGCAGCTCTGGACTTTACCTCGCAAACAATCCATCAGCGTCAGTCTCCCGAGTACCGAACATATATACATGAGTTCTGTGTATAGCAGATGTGTATAGAAGATGATCTTCTACTTCCTGGCTTTATAAGTGAGGAACACAGTCCCCTCTGTCTCTACATCACTCGGTGAGACCTGCTGTCATTATTTTTTTCCAGCTGCCCATCATCAAATGTGCCACCTCTAACACTCCCAAGTGTGTCTAGTCATCAGCTCCTCTTCAATCCCTGAAGTTCACTTCATTCTCTGGGGTGATGGATTTCCCCAGCAAAGGAGGGAGTATTTCTATCTTAGTGAATTGGAATGGTGAATGAAGGCCTGAGGAAGTAGCAGAGACAGCAACGACAGCAAAGAGCTTATATAAGAAGCCTTGGTCTCCAGCCAGGACCACAGTTCCATAAGGAAAGATTCCCCAGACTTCATCTTCATCACCTCTCATCCAGAAAAAACAGCTAGGGTGGAAAGAGTAAGCAGAAAGCTATCCTTACCTTCTTCCCTAGCCAAGAGTGGCAACAGAACACTGCTGTCTGTTTTGCTTTGACTTGAAAGAGCATTTTGTAAACTAAGTCTACATCCCCCCTTTCCCCTCCTTGAGGTCTAAGTAACTGTGGAAACTGGCTTTATAGGCGCTGGGGAACAGCCGCCTGAGAACACCAACCAGAGAGCTAGGATCAGATGACAGCCAGCAAACACGAGTCCCAGACTGGGAGGAGACACAGGCAGTGATTCCTGAAGTGAGCTGAAAGGTTTTTGGAATGTCGCATGCTTAAACTGGAACATGTTTGGGCAGACAAGCCAGGGTGCTGGGTGGAGACATGGGACCAGGATCCAGCACCGACTTCACCCCTTTCTGCTTCAGAAGTCATTTTAGCTTTCTGGGTTGCCATGGTAATGGATAAGCCTCTAAATCCTGATGGTCTGTTTTAAAAGATACGTGTACATCTTTGTCTTTGGTTTTGTCTTTAGCTCTGTGGGCACAGTCTGTGGCTCAAGCAGATGTCAGAAACTTGGGGGATAGTGAATGATTATTATCTGTAATGAAAGCCATATTCTTTGAGTCCCTCTGCCACGTAGTGTGCGACCTTACATAAACTAAACAGTCTCAGAGCTTCTCCTTTCATCTACAGAAGATGTGAATAATCGTCGATTAGTTTAAAAAGTAAATGACACAGTGAATGAACACTGAAAGGGAATTCTCAGCACAGACTCACATCACGTGGACGGTGGAGGAATTCTTATTTGGTATTTCCTATCTGTGTCGGCTAGTTTCTCTCACTACCACAAAACATCCGAGATAATCAACTTGCAAGGAGTTCATTTTGAGTCACCGTTTCTGAGGTTTCGGTCTGTGTCAACTGGCCATGTTTCTCCGGGCCTGCGAGGAAGTAAAAACACGTGGTGGAGCAGAACAACTCCTCTGATAAAGTGGGGAGCGACGTGATGGAGAAAGGGCAGAGTCTCCCAAGCCCCGCCCACAAGGCACACCCTCCGGTGTGCCAGAGCATCCACACAGCCCATGGAAGTTCCCACCTCCTCTCACTGGCATAGCTCCAACAACCAAGGCTTTCACACGGGCCTTTCTGCAACACCACCCAACCCACAGCACCATCATTTCTGAAAAATGAAATTTTCAGTATGAAGCACATGGTTGACATAATAGGAGGTAGAGAAAAAGTACAATTTTCCCACCAGGGCCTCCATTGCTTAAACCTTTCCCTGAAAAGTTCTCCCAATGATTGTTCACATATCCACCCCTGCCTGAGACTGACAATGCTTCTTCTCCCTTAGTTCCACTTAGAAATATCAAGAAAAGGAATAAGTGATTCTATGTCCGGAAAACTAAGTCAATTAAGAAGCTGGAGACTTCTTATCCAAGAACTTCCATTCAAGAAATGTCTGTTAAAATGTTAGTTCTCAACCTATGGGTCATGACCCTTCTAGGGGTCTAATGACCCTTTGGTGGAGGTTGCCTGAGACCATCAGAAAACATAGATATTTATATTACAATTCACAACCGTAGTAAAATTACAGTTATAAAGTAGCAATGAAAATAATTTTACAGCTGGGGTCACCACAACATGAAGAACTGTACTAAAGAGTCGCAGCATTAGGAAGGTTTGAGAAATACTGCATCAAGAGAATAGATTTAAGAGTACATAATGTTGGCCCCTTTCTGTTCCTCAGCTCATTGTCCTTTAATGTCCCCAGCAGTGACTTCTGTTTTATCTTCAGGGCTTCTGCTTGCTAAGTCTCTTCTCGTTGTTTTTTTTCCTTTACTGGAAAGAATAATAGTTTTTGCTCTGCCACAAAAAATGCATTTATAAAACTAATATTCTGCAGATAAAGTTGTATCTCATGGGACAACAAGAATTTTTTTATTTTATTAAGACAAAGTAAATTTCTCAGACACCAAATGCTTAACCATCTGCAAAAAAAAAAAAAAAAAAAAAAAAAAAGACCTTTTAGCAATGGATGGGCAAGAAGAGAAAGTAAGGGTACAGGGTTGGTAGAGAAAACTTAACTTTGTAATTTCTGTATCGTTAGTATAGCGTAGATGGGGCCCATGTCTTTGGGGATGCCTTCCAATAAGCTTTTCTGGAAAGCATCTCCCCATAGTAGCAGTTGGCAACTTTCTTCCACTCTCTTCCTGATCTCACCTGATTGTCATCAGCACTTTCCTTGCTGCTCTGGATACAGAGACGAACCTTGGTGACACAGGAAAGGTCAGCCCTATGGAAAGCCATCGTGTTACATAGCCTGCTCTGAGACCATCCAGCTGCAAAATAGGCTTTAAATAAAAGGAGACACCTTTAAATGTGTCTTGTAAACTCCTGACTGCACAAAGACAGGAAGCATGGCAGTACTTTTTCCCCTTCACTGTATTTCCATCCTAGAATTGCACATAGAAAGTACTCAATACATTGGGTGGGTGGTAGGTAGAAGGATGGATGCACGCATGGATGGATGGATGGATGGATGGATGGATGGATGGATGGATGGATGGACAGAGGGATGGATGCATGCATGCATGGATACATGGATGGATGGACAGATGGACAGAGGGATGGATGCACACATGCATGGATACATGGATGGATGGACAGATGGACAGAGGGATGGATGCATGCATGCACAGATGGATGGATGCATGCATGCATGCATGGATACACAGATGGATGCACAGATGGAAGGATGGATGGACGGATGCATAGATGCACAGATCAATGGATCAATGGATGGATGGATGCATAGATGGACAGATGGATGGATGGACACATAGATGCATGGACAAAAGGATGAACACAGATGGATGGGTAGGCAACTTATGTATGGCTAAAGCATGCTGTTTTGTTTTTCTCCTGAGAGTGTGGTTGGAGATCTTGTACTCTCCTGTGACCTCTGTCCCATAGCCACCACCCTGCCAGTCTTGCTCAAGAGGATTCTGTGAATTAGGAACACTAGCACTTTACATTAGGTGCTAGTTAAGAACTTAGGCACCTTACACTTTTGCAGATGCTCCTGAGGTTGTCCTATCACTCTCTCTACTAAGTAGCACTCCTCTTGGATTAAGACTCTCTAGACATCTGTCATAATTATTTAAATCCAAACGTAAGTTGAAACTTTGGATAATTCAGAATTTACAAGTTAGATCTTAGGAAAACACATTCTGTCAGCCAAAATTAATCATGGAACATCAAATAACTCCCAGTGGTTCTCAAAGGATAATGTATCATTCCAAACAATCTTATCAATAACCAAAGTAGCTTCTCTGACTTCCTCATGCCTCATTTGAAGCACATCTCACATTCCAAGGGTACCTTAGAGGTTTTCATCTCTATAACACAAACTGTCTAGAACTCCAAATCTCCAAAGATCTACTCATGTCTTCCTCTCCACTTTTCTACTTCCATTCTTTTCTTCTTTCTTTATTCAGATGAATCAATCTGGGCCCCTTGCAATGCAGAGGCCATGCCTGTTCACAGGGTGGGTCAAGTACTCTTTCTGAGAATTTATTAGGGCCTACAGAAATAGATCAGTCATTGAAGTGCTCACCAGACAAGAATGAGAACCTATGATGGGTCCCCCAGAACCCATAAAAACAGTCAGGCACAGTGCTGCAATGCCAGCGATGGGGAGGCAGAGGCAGGAAGATCCCCAAAGTGTGCTGGTCAGCCACTTAAACAAAACTGGTAAGTTACAGGTTCAGTGAGAGACCCTGTCTCAAAAACTAAGGTGAAGAGTGATTGATGGAAACACCTAACATCGACCTCCAGCCTACACACACACACATACACACAAACTAATACACACTATATTTACACATATATGATCGACTTGGAGTGGATAACACAGCTCAATGGAAGAGGGGTTGCCTTGTCTAGCCAGCACAAAGCCAGGCCTATATTAGAGTTCCAGCACCCACAAAGAAACCAACTGAAAGATCATGTGATTAGAGTTGATGTCTACAATGTTATACTGGGACAGGGAACGATATTCGAGCAGGAAAGGCAGGATTCTGGATTCCAAAACATTAATGGTTCTTATGAGTGGCCTGCAGGTAGTATTTACCATTGGAAAGTCAGAAATAAATGAACAATGAGAAGAAAGGAGAGGCCAGAGAGCAACGGTACCAAAAGAAAAGCTTCAACCTTGTGAAATCCTAGACTGTGAAAGAGAAGCTGGTGGGCCTGAGGGGTCTGGTGGCAGCAGCATTGAAACAGCTTGGAAGGAAAGCTGGAAAGCTGAAAAGCCTAGGTCGGAAAGAAGCGTTGGTGCCAAGGCCTGTGAGAAGCCTGAAAGAGTACTGTTGGCATCTGAACCCGGGGACAGAGGAGGGACCTTCGCTGCTGAGTGCAGGAGGCCAGAACTTCAATTACCTTGATCTGATTGTCATGCAGAAGTGACAGCAGGGGCATTGAAGATGCTCTTACGTGGCCCAATGAGGGTTGGAGAGGTAGGTCAGTGGGGAAAGGTAGCTGACAGCATGAGGTTGATCCCCAAAACCCACAGGCACCTGTTTTCCCAACACTCCTATGGGAATATGAGAGATGAAGACACACTCACCAGGAAGCTCACTAGACGCCTCCAACAGGAAGGAAGGCGAGAACCAACTGCTAAAGTAGTCCTCGGACTTTCCCAGATAAACGCACGCGCGTGCACACACACAAAGCCCAGCACTGGAGGGGCAGATGTAGGTGGATCTCTGTGAGTTCAAGGCCAGCCTGGTCTGCATAATGAGTTCCAGGACAGAGAGAGCTACATAGTGAGACCCTGTCTCAAAAAATAAACAAAAAAAACCCAATTTTTAAAAATATATAAAAATTTTATTTATTTATTTTTTTGTGGGTGTGGGTGTGTGTGTGTAGTACATGCACATATGTATGGGGCCCCCCAGAAGCCGGAAGAGAGCAACAGAGTCTCTGGCGCTGAGTTATAGGCAGTTCCAGTAATCAATGTGGGAACTGGAAAATAAACTTCAGCACTCTGCAAGAGCCACAGGCCTCTAAACTATTGGTCCACCTCTGCAGCCCATAAATAAGGGAAGAGCAGAGATGTGTTGTTTCTCGGACCCACTGGTCTCACAGATTGTTCAACAGAGAATCCTGCAGCATCTGCAAAGGCTTTTCCCAGGATGGGAAGTGGAGGAACAGCAATGTCTCAGGGAGACAAAAAGTCCAGCAGGCTACTCTCTGTCTTTTCATGTCAAGCCCCAGGTCCTGAGGCCATAGATCTTCTAGAGTATGCTTCTGAGACCCAAGTCTATTGGACCACAAAGAAGACACATGGGATTCCAAGCAGCCAAGATGGTGTGGGGTAGAAAAGTTTCCTGAGGGAGAGATGGAGAGAAAGGGATCCTTCAGAGAGCCAGAGGTGCCCTATGGAAATTCTCCTGTTAGATAAGCAACACCCCCAGACCTTCTGGTACAGTGAAAGGCAGATGTGTGAAAACAGCCTGGGAGGGTACATTACAGTCAAGGCCAAAGGCATAGCCCAGAGTTATTTCTGACTCTGGTCTGTAGCTAACACACGACTGGTCTGTAGCTAACACACAGCTCCTAAACACTGTATCATGTATTTTATCCTGTTCATGAAGAATCTATCACATTGGCTCAGTAGCAAGGCAGGGGTGCAGTGAGAACACAAGCAATGAGCATCTTCATCCCAACCACACTTGCACACTCAGTAGCATCAGCCTGAGAGAGCATTAGGGCGTAAGATTAGACTAATGTCACAAAATTAAAGAATCGGGTTACGGGGTAGCTAAAGAACAAAACTGGGGTACCCACATCTCTACCCCACTGAACCCTTGGAAAGCTCCATAAGCTTCCTATTACCAGGTCTAGAATTGACAATCCTGCCCTGCTGTGCAGATGTCTAAGCTGTCACAGCATAGAGAGTGGGGGGGGCTTTCTCCCCAGGACCTCTCCTCCATCCATCTAGGCAGCAAAGAGAACACTACAGCTCTGTCTGCAGATCAAGCCCCAACGGCCAGTGGTCAGGGCCAGCAAGTAGATCAGAGGAAGAATTCGAAAGGCAAACCTGTGTTTGCGGTAGCTGCCCTCTCCGTGGGCATGTGCCCAGGTCTGGCTAGCAAACAGGGGGTGGTCACAACTTCTGCACCAGGACAGCATCCTGCTGTAGCACAGCTGGGGCCAGCAGTGAGGGGAAACTGCCCACGCTGTGTAGATACTATCTGGAAGGAATGAGGACTTGGGAGAAGTCCCAAGCCGAGCTTAGTGCCAAGCCACCCCACCTTTTCCAGCCCCCGGCTGCTGGTTCCTCCCCCTTCGGCTGCTCAAGTTCCTATAAAAGCAGCTCAGCCTTCGCCGCTAGCAGTGTGTAGGAGCCTCTCCCCTCTGCTGCTGCACCAACCACAGAGGCAAACTCACGGGACACCAACACCATGAAGAGCCTGCTCCCTCTGACCATTCTGGCTGCCCTGGCTGTGGCAGCCCTGTGCTACGGTGAGAAGCCTTTCCCTGCTGTCAGTGGGGCTTCCTTTCCTGCCTCTGGCTTCCTTTCTCCATTCATTCTCCCACTCCTCTCCTTTCTCCTTTCTCTGTTATAAGCCAGAGAATCATGAACCCTGCCTTGGTCATTGGCCACTCCACTGCACCTGTTTTAATTCTAAACAGCCCGATGCATGTGAGCTTGAACGGGTTCTTCCCATTATGAATTCTCCAGAAATGACTACGGTTCTTCCAGGAGTGAGTCTGCACACCTGGAAACCAAGATATTCCAGAAATGTGTCGATTCCCAGCCCCTGTCGTCTTCTCTAAGAACACTTATTGAAACCTGAGTATTGATGGGTTAAGGATATTTGCTCAGTCTTTCTCTTTAAGAAAATATGTTTTTTGGGGGAAGTAAAAGCTAGAGATAGACCTTTTAGGGACAGAAAATGCCATGAACTTAGTGCGTTTATTCTGCAAATTCATTTCTTAAAAGAAGCTTTACAGCTGAATCTTAGAAAATTATCAGTTTCCAAACTATTTGCAAAAGACACTTCTTTCTGCTACCTGTGTGTTGCTAAGTCGTCTATGATTTGTTTACCGGTTTGAAGCCAATTTATTTACATAATTCCATTGAAATCGTGCTGACCATATTTAGTTGTTTGTAAACCTAAATTGTATAAACAGCTCTAACGCTATGCTTCTCAACTTTTGAATTATTCATAAACTTTCTGTGTGCACTTTTGATTTCCTCGCCTCCCTTTTCACTTTGGAGGCAGGCAGGCGCTACTTATAAACACGGCCTTTTCTTCCCGCTTTGCCCACTGTGTTCAGGAGAGACATGGAAAGCAAGAACGTTTGCTTTGACGTCCTCTCCGCCCTGGCCTTGTGCCCAGTTTGAGCTGTGAGAGGGAGCCCGTGGTTTCTGAGGCTGCCAATTTAACACCCATTCTTAAGAGCCATTCCGAACCCTCTTAGAAGCTGTCTGGGTCAGGCAGCTCAATAACCACCCTGCAGCTCCCTGCCTGGAGAAGCCTGGCTGCCGTGCATCCACCTTTAACTTGACTCTAGTCTCAAAGCGGCCTTGAGTGTGTCAGGAAGACTCCCAAAGCAACGAGAGAAAGAAAGAGGCAACTCCTAACTCCTCTGTTGCCGGAATGTCTTAACAGCTGCCTTATTCGATGCACTATTCCCACCTTTGTGACTCTTGTTTCCCCTTCTACCTCTACAATGACAGCACATGACAAATAAGTCTTTCTTTTAATTGCAGAATCTCACGAAAGCATGGAGTCCTATGAAATCAGTAAGTAAATGCCTGGCGACCTTATTTCAGTTGTTTGTGTTAAAGAACAGCACCTTGGTTTTCAAAGTCAAGTGCTGGTCAGGTCTATGACAGAGAGGGAAGGGAGGAGTGGGCCTCCTTGGGAGGCCTGGAGTTTTAGCCCCAGTGACTAAAACTGTCCCAGTGAGCAACGTTCAAGCTTCAAGCCGTGTAATATGACATTAAGCTGCATCCAGAGCACTTGGAAATTTTAAGTTGACATCACATCAGCCACACGGATGGAAAATGAGGAGTAATGACAACTGAGAAAGCACAGAACGGGAGCAGCCAGCTGGGAGCCCACAGGCGTCAGCATCAGCTTCGGCGCCGGAGGAGACCGGCTTGGAAAGTCTGGCTACAGCCGGAAACCGAACAGTATCCGCATTCTTGTTTGGTTAATCTGAAGGGTTTTGTATTTCCGTTTTGGTTTGATTTTTGACTCAGTGGCTGTCTCCTGTAGCCCAACTGGCCTCCTACTTGGGACACAACTGAGGATAAGTTTCAGCTCCTCATCCTCCTGCCCCCACCTCCCAAGTAGTGAGATCCCAAGTGCGCACCCCCATGCCAGGCCTCACTTTTGTGTTTCATTTCTTCCTTGTTTTCATAGTATTTAACCTGCCCCTATACTGGTGTCCTATGGTCTACTTTGTAGGTCCAAATGATGAGAAAGTTTCTCTTGAAAAGCATTTAAAACACCTTGAGTGGGTATTACCAAAAGTAGCAAAGGATTGCCCAAAGACAAAACAGATAAAATTTGGTGTGGCCTGTGTGACAAGTTCCCAGGACACATAAATGGTTATTCGTTGCCTTTGCTCGTGCGCTTTTTAAAATCTACTTTGTACTCTTTTTATATCTTTGCCTACCACCGGTTACAGAGGAGGAGATTAGTGGGATCTCAGATGGATTTGCCCTCAGAATACTCAAAAATATTTTCATCAGCTGCTCCATGAAAGCACACTTACTGATTTTCTGTTCTAGGCCCCTTCATCAACAGGAGAAACGCCAACACCTTTATTTCCCCTCAGCAGAGATGGCGCGCTAAAGCCCAAGAGAGGTGCGTACCTCAACTTGATGGGGGTAGCAGCGCCGTAGCACAGATCTGAACGGAGTGGGAAAGAGGTTTATCACTATTTCTATGTCTTGAACTCAAAGAATGGAAAAACAAGACAGAGAAAACAGAATGTTTAGAAACTTCTTTGCTTTGGGGTTAAAAAGGAGATGGGGGGAGGAAATGGGGACAGAAAGAAAGCTTCTATTTTTAGTCATAAAAATAATATCAAAATAAAACCTGTTCTTTGCTCGGGGAAAACATGCCTGCTCTTCAAACACCTCTTACTGTTGGGGGAAGGGTTCCAGCCAGTACCCCCCAACCTTTCCCCCCTTTCTGACTGCCCTTCATTCGTGGCCTCTTCCTCCACTCTCCAGGGTCCGGGAGCGCAACAAGCCTGCCTACGAGATCAACAGGGAAGCCTGCGATGACTACAAACTCTGTGAGCGCTATGCCATGGTCTACGGGTACAACGCGGCCTACAACCGCTACTTCAGGCAGCGCCGAGGAGCCAAATAAGAGGACGACGAAATAATGATTTTGCTCCTGAATCTTGTTTTTGTATCCCCCTGCAGTAGCAACACCGAAGTATACAGACGCATGCGCATTGCTTGTTTCCTACATGATGCCTTGTCTGGCTGCGCTACTCCTTCCCGTGCCCAGGTCGAAAGTAACGAAAGAACAGTGTTAAGAAATGTGTTTATATATAATAAAATTCTGGTTTGATACTTTGACTTCGTGGATTCGTTTTATTCTGGGAAATGCTAAGATAGTGAAGTCATAGCTGGCCTGAGAGTTTGTGGTTGTGTTGACCTTATGTGGACTGTTGAGTGGAGGTATAACCACATAGACATTAGAGCTCACCTCATTTGTTTCCCATCTCTCGTGCATAAAACTAAATCACCTTTGTACCAAGACCATGTAGAAAAAGAAAGATGAAACAAAAAGAAGACAACAATGGAAAACACACGACAAAATGTCCCAGTTCAATCTATTTCCGTTCATAATCACGTATGTGAATAGTCTATGCAATCCAGTTTTAAACAGCTACATAAGCTGGTGTTGTGTGTAGATACACACACGTGCATGCATGCACACACATGTGTATGCATACAATCACACACACACACACACACACACACACACACACACACAACTCTACTCACCCCTGATAGGAAACCCATGACAGACCAAGACTGTGAACAATTGAGTTTCTATTGGGGTTACTTCCAGGAGTGGAGACAACTCCAAGGCAGCTTCCTCACCCCAAAGGGCTTGCAGACAGCTCAATAGGTGGGGGATCTTTTCTCAGCAGCACAGCTGCTCAGAGCTGGCTCTGCCATTCTTTATGACTTCCATAGTCTTGGGCTGGACTTCCTGGGCCTGAGTCTTAGCTTCCCCAGACAGTTGGAGCTTGTTTGTGTCCTGCACCTCATTCTGGAAAGGAAGGTCTCTATCAGAGGAAACTGCAGTACAGCCACTGGTATACTTCACAGTACATTTATATCATTCTTTGTCAAGATTTGTTCTAATTATGTGTATTTTGTGTGTGGGTGAGCGTATGCTATCAAGGGTGCTCATCTGAAGTGAGTCATCTTGCCCTAGTCCAAACCTTTTCCCAAAGCTGGTCAGCACAGTGTATAAAGATCCCTATACTAGTATGTTGTCTGTGATTTCTGTCCTGCCCGGTTCCCACAATTGTTAAGTCCTAGAGAAATCACACAAAGGTCTACATTAACTATAAACTGATTAGATCATTAGGTCAGGCTTCTTATTAACTCTTACAACTTATATTAGCCCATTATTCTTACCTGTGTTAGTCACATGGCTCAGTACCTTTTTCAGTGAGGCAGTCACATCTTGCTTCTTCAGTGGCTGGGCCAGGAATGCAGGGGAATGGGCTTCCTTCTTCCCAGAATTCTCCTGTTCTTCATTGACCCACCTCTACTTCCTGTCTGGTTGTCCCACCTATACTTCCTGCCTGGTTACTGGCCAACCAGCATTTATTTAAAATATAATTGACAGAATATAGGCAATTGTCCCACACCACTAGTATCTTCTGGTCTTATTGTCTCTTTTTCCTTAGGAGGGTCATCTGTCTATTTGTTACTTTCATTGGTTAATAAAGAAACTGCCTTGGCTTTTGATAGGACAGCAGCTTAGATAGGCAGAGTAGAGAGAACAGGATACTGGGAGAAAGAAGCAGAGTCAGGCAGTTGCCATGCTTCTCCATCTAAACCAAGATGGTCGTGGTTTAGAATCCTTCCAGTAAGCCACGACCTCATAGTGGTATACAGATTATTAGATATGGGTTAGTCAAGATGTGAGAGTTAGGCAATAAGAGGCTGGAGATAACGAGCCAGGCAGTGTTTAAAAGAACACAGTTTCTGTGTAATTATTTCAGGTGTAAAGCTAGCCGGAATCCAGGTGGGAATGCAGCCCACCGTTCCTTTTACAACATTTTTCCACTCAACAGAATTACTTAAAATAAAATTTTAATGATTCAACATTCCATCCTGAATTGACTTTGATCCCTAACTCCAAGGCTTTGCTTAGACTGCTTCTGCTTCATCTCATCAGTCAGAGCTCAGCCCCGCTCCAGAAGGCCCTCTTCTGAACCACAGACACAGTCCTCTATCCAATTACTGCTAGACTTCTTCCATGCCCACTCACCAGTAGCTAATTCTCAGCCATCGGTGTCACTTTGGAGCAAACAAGGTTGACCCAGTCTGTGACTCCTAAAAGTCAAGTGTCTTTAAGTAGCATGTATTACAACCCTGTAAAATGAATGGCAGGCCACTTCCCACCGCCCGCCCAGCTAGCTTTACACCAGAAATAATTACATAGAAACTGTATTCATTTTAAACACTGCTTGTCCCATTAGTTTCAGCCTCTTATTGGCTAACTCTCACATCTTGATTAACCCATTTATAATAATCTGTGTAGCACCATGAGGTGGTGGCTTACCAGGAAGGATCTTAACCTGTGTCCATCTTGGAGAGGAGAGCTATAGTGTCTAACTCACTTCCCTTCTTCCCAGCATTCTGTTTTGTCTTCCCCACCTACCTATGTTCTGACCTATCAGGCCAAGCAGTTTTCATTATTAATTAACCAATGAAAGCAACAGATAGATAGAAGACTCTCCTACATCACAACCCCAAACAAGCAAACTGTGGCAGTGTTTGCTGTGTGTAGAACATACGCACCGACAATTAAGGTGTGAAAGCAAAAGGGGCTGGATGTATTTCCTCTGGGGATTCATATCTTCAACTCTGCGATTCTAATCAATGGGACTGGAGAGCCTGGTTCATATGGAGTGGAAATCCTCAATACGGAACACAAAAAGAATTCCATGTGACTCCGAAAACAGTCTGGAACTTCAGGTCCTTTGCGCTGGGAGAACAGACAGGTAGCAAATGAAGACACCATCTTCCTAATAGGGGTAACCAAGCCTGCTCATTGGGAGAAGGTGGGGTTCCTGGAGAAGCAGGAGGCACACACTTGATGTCCTGGCGCCGTGCTCTTGTATCTCTTGGTACTTTGCAGAGCTGTGACCGCAGACAAATAATAAAGCCATCTCAAAGAAGGTTGAGGTGGCCAGAGTTCACCACACTCAAGAATGGGGTTCCATCTCCCCAACTAAGTTAGACACGATGGCCACCAGATGTGCTAAGAGTTAGGGAAGTCTAGAACAGGAAGGTCCTAAGAGAGAGAAAGCAAGCATTAGCAGTGGCCTTGTAACAAGCTGCAGCAACAGTGGCTGTACTGATCGCCCTGACCTTCACAAACCATGGCTTTCTCACAGGTGTGAACTCCCACCAACAGAAGTTGACACCGAGGGCGATGTCACACAGGTGGAAAAGAGACGTCTACTAGATGAAACTGGAAAGCGTATTTCCACCAAAAGAGCACAGTTTCCAGGAGGAACTCGGAACTCTCCATGAACACGTTTTTTTTTCCTGGGAATGAGACCAACTAGAGCCCTGGAGATGCTGTCTCTGGAACATCCTGTTTGGAGCTAGTGCAGGGACAAATTGTAATGTAGAGGTTCTCAACCTGTGGGTCGAGACCCTTTCTCGGGGGCCAGCTAAGACCTTCAGAAAACATGGGTATTTACATTGTGATTCATAACCGCCGCAAAATTTGCAGTTATGAAGTAGCAACGAACTGATTTCACATGGGGGTCATCACGCATGAGGAACTGTGTTAGAGCCACAGCTCTGAGAAGGCTGAGCCCCACTGCTGTCGTGAGTGATGTGGGATGCTGTCTAGATGCCTGCTCCATGCCTGGCATCTTTATCCTCTCACAAGCAAGAAGCTGCCTCAGCCCTTCTCCCAGACCTCCCCTTTCCTGAAGACAGCCACCCTGCCTCAGCTGCACCCCTTTAGGTGCCCGTATCCCAGTGCCAGGGCATAAAGGCCGTAAAACTGTGTTTTCCCGTCTGTGGTTGCCTCTTCTTATCTCCATTTTTCCAGCCCTCTCCATGTTTAAAGGCCATGGCCTGTCCTTACCTGCTCAGTGTGTGACTGTGTATACTCTGAGTATCAATGAGGCTGGACGGTCAGATACGGGGACCTTTCTTGATAGTTTCTATGTCTCTTGTAGGATTTAAATTGGCCCCAGTATTTCTGACTTGAAGATGGAGCTACCTGTGCAAAGCAAAAATAATGACATCATCACACAATGAGTATGACAAAAGGGATTTATTAAAAAATTGAAAACCATAGTCAAATCAGCTGCTTACTCCTAGGCTTGAGTGGAAGAATGTTAGTCAGCTCAAGAAGACGGAAAACATAAGGAATTGGAATCTCACCTGGATCCTCTGGAGAATTGAGTCCTGCAGGCCCCATGCTGTAGCAGATCCTCTAATGGAGTGGAGCCCTGCAGGCACCATGCTTTAGTAGATCCTCTGGAGAATTGTGTACTGCTAGCATCATGCCATCAGCCTCTCAATGTGTATGTATTTCAATTATGACTGTCAGAATTACAGCTTAATATATTTTGCCACTTTAATTTGTGGAATTTTATCACTGCAATAATATAATGACCTAGAAATGTGGTGATAAAGGCAAGGATAAGAACTTGCAAAAATAAAACAGAAAAAGGATGAAGTATAGGAGTGACTTAAAAATAACTTGAGATAGGTAAGATGCACAACAATAACTTAGAGCAATGATATGTGAAAACTAAGGGCATGTTTGACATGCATGCTTTACTTTAAAATACATTTCAGAACTACTTTGAAGTTATTTTTAAATGAATATGTTTATCCTGAGATGCCCCCTCTAGTATGCTGACACACACAGGAGGGGTCTGTGCACCCTGAGATGCCCCTCTAGTATGCTGACACACACAGAAGGGATCTGTGCACCCTGAGATGCCCCTCTAGTATGCTAACACACAGGAGGGGTCTATACACCCTAAGATGCCCCCTAGTATTCTGTCACACACAGGAGGGATCTGTGCACCCTGGGATGCATCTGTTAATTCCTTTAGAGAAATGAACTGGGTGACCCAAGGGGGTTTTTCCATCTCTCCTTTTTCTGAATTCAGGCATTGAAAGCAAACCAGGAAACATGAAAGCCAGGAACCTGAGTCATCTGGGGTTGTTAAAGCATGAGGTTAGGCTTTGAAAAATACTGTTCAAGAAATGTGCTCCTTGCCCACTTAGTTAAAACAGGGCGCTTTTTATAATGTTTGCCTAGAAACTCTCTGGTCCCTTTACTTTGGGTACAGCAACACACAAGTCTTGTCCTCCTCCCTTCATCTAAGGAGAATGGCCTCCTTCTGGCAACAAATACAGTAAGGAAACTATCTGCGCATGCGTGGAAGTTTTCAAAGCGCTTGAGCGAGAATTCCGACTCAAGGAGAAATCTTGGAAGGGTTCCAAAAGAATCAAGGTTCTTGAATTATAAAAGTATTTAAAGAAAATTCTAAAGGGCTATGATTTGCCCCAGCAGTGAGTTGGATCCCACACACTACAGTGTACCAAAAAAAAATAGCTCAGAAAGAGGAGATTCTTTCCCACTGTGCAGGTAAAGGCAGAATTGTAGAGAAATAGTGAAGACATCCTGGGTAATGAAATTCAAACAATGAAGCCCAGTAGAAGCCTAAAGGCAGTTTGCACTCCACTCTCCCAAACACACAGGGGGATGAGACACGTGCTGATACGGCTGGAAAGTCTTGAAGGCCTTCTTGTAAAAGGAAAATTTAAATGGCCATGGAAGGCAAATTGACTGGACTTTCAATGATACAAGAGAGAGGGGGAGAGAGAGAAAAAGAGAGAGAGAGAGAAAGAGAGAGAGAGAGAGAATCACCATTCTAATGTTCTGTGGAGAACAGAAGCCTGCTCTCACCAGCTTCCAGTTTCTGATGAGATGTTCGTGGAGATCATGGTCATACATTTGAATTCTGTGTAAAAATTCTCCAGTCATAGCAGCTGGGATTCCCTGAGTAAGACCAGTAGAAGACTGGGCCCATCAACACCTCGTCATGGAAGAACAGGAGAATCCTGGGACTCCACCTCTCATGGAGAAACAGGGAGAGGAAGGGCAGAAGTTTCCATCAGCTGTATAGCCATTTGCAAAGTGCCCGTGTCCTTGTAACCAAGCTTAATGAAGCTCACTGACACACACACACACACACACACACACACACACACACGCAGAGGGAAGGTGACAAAGACTGGTTGGGGGAGGGGGCGTGAGAGGGTAAGGGAACAATGTATATGACTGATATACATTGCCTCCCTAATGTATCTAAAAATGTCATAGTGAGGGCCATCAATAGGCATAATTGAAATATCCTAGTAATTTATTTTAAATATAAGAAGAGGTATATGGAGAGAAAAAAATCATTTTCTAGTGACAGGCGATCTGTCTCTTTTCTAGAACACACCGGATCCTTTGGACAAAAATCAAACAATTTTGCAAGAAGGAAAAACAAAATTGTGCTTCAAAGTATAAAAACATTTACAGATTTTTTTTTTTTACTCCTTTGCACTCTGTGACCTGAAAGATGAAAAGAAGCTTCTGAGCCAAACCAAAATCTGCCCATGATTTTCCCCAAACCGGACTGGATTTCACAACGCTGCCCTTAGGAAGCTTCAAAGCCAGGCTTCAGGTCTGTGCCTGCCCGGTGTGCGCGCACTTAACAATTTTAAACAATGTTGTGATTTATCTCCTCACACTGAAGGCAAACAGATATTACTTGCAGAGGCCAAATAGGAACTCGACAGGGCGAATTAAGATTGTAGACAGTAAAGCACTCGACCTGGTACTGTGCGTTCTACTGAGTCATCCCAGTGTGCGAGTTGATGAGTCTCTGGCTTTCCCACCAGGCTGCCCCACAGAACGGCTTCTCAGCTACCAAAGAAGCCGCCTACTCTGCTCTTGCCGAGGTGGGTGCTCAAAGAAAACCGACAAAATTGCTCTTTTTGTGGCAAGATACAAATCACCTTTGGCTGTTCCTCTCAGAGCTTAACTGGGACCCCCTTCTGTGTTTTCTTCTGTCTCAAAATGCTATGGAAAAAAAATCTAAACCTGGAAGAGCAGAGTCCCCACACAGGCCCTCCTCACGCAGCCCACCCATATCTTTTCAAACATCCAAAGGAATACATCTCTTAAGTCAGAACGGATGTCTGTGTGCTGCTCAGCTTATGAGCCTAAGCCATGAGATCCAGAGAGCAGGGCACTGCCATCCAGAGATGGAACACAAAAAGCAAAAGGACTTAAAACTAAGTCTGGTGGTCAGTGGGTCCAGGGACAAAGCTCAGTTGTTAAGATGCTTGACTAGCATGCACAAGGTCCTGGGTTCAATTCCCACCACCGCATAAAATCAGGCATGAGGACACAGGTCTGTAATCCCAGCACTCAGGAGGTGGAGGCAGGAGAATCAAAGGTTCAAGGTCAGACTTGGTTATATAGTGAGTTCAAAGCAAGCATAGACTATGTGATACCCTGTCTCAATAAAACCGAAAAGGAAGGGAAAAAGGGAGGAAGGAAGGGAGGGATTGAGAGAGGGAGGGAAAAATGCTGTTTGACTTGGAACAAACAATATACAAATGTCATACAAATAAGGTCATGCAAAGGATATAATCTGTGGAAAAGGAAAAAAGTGGTCCCTGTGGGTCCAATTATGATCAAAGAATATAGACAAGTTATTAAGAGAAGTTCAGTTTGGAGAGGGCCACTGGGGTATACTTCTCATGACACGACACATTTAAATGTGGAACAGAGAAAGGGGAGGCAAGTTTTGAATTGTTAAGCCAGGAGAGACTCCTACCTTAATACCCTATGGTTTTGCTCTGTGCTGAAAGTGAAGAGGTGTGTGGACCCGACACTTCTGACTGTGAAGCAACCTGTCAATCACTTCCATTCAGAGCAGGATGGAGTTAGCTATTTGGTATATGAAGATGCAGAAACCGGAAGGTAGGAAGCTGGCGCTCAGGACCAAAGGAACGGCCTTGAGAAGGTGGGCGTATAAGATAGTGATCACAACTGTGCCATCACTATTTCTGAGTTATGTAAGGTTTATAGAGGCAGCACTTTAGACCCATGTCTGGATGCTTCCTCCATAAGCACAGATGCTATATAATGCTTTAGTTCTTGCAACTGTCGTCCTTGTTTGAAACATGTAGTTAAATGCTACTGTTTGATCATAACTATCTTAAGGTGCAGATTTCAGGAGATGGTGGCCTGGGTTTGGGAAGGGCAAGACCTCAGGAGGAGATAATGGTACCCCAGTGTTAGAGCCTGTGTGACTCCAACACAAATATCTATTTTCCCTAACTGGACTGGGACAGAGGTGCAAGGAATAACCAGACACAGCTTACACCATTGTTACGGAAACGGGCATCTCAGGCGTCTTCCTCCTGAAGATCTCCCCTGAAGATCTCCTCGCGTTTATTCTCCAAACATCTTTTATACCAATACATAAACTGGGCAGGAAAATACATCATCATTCTGTCTCCTAGGTAACCAGGTGAATGGCCTTTTGTCACAGCCGCATCTACCTGTCTGCTGAGTATGCTAGCTGTCACGTAGGCTTGAATCAGCATCTCTATAAGGTGTCCTCCAAATTACAAAGAAAGGAGCAACAACATCCTGACCTTTGTCAAGCAGAGACAGCCTGTCTGCAGGTCTGCGGGATCATTTCGGGTCGCCCCAATGGCTTCAGAGCCTGGCTGCTACACCATAAAGAAATATGGGCCTACACCCCAGACACTTCTCTTTTATTTCCTGGCCATGATATGTGTTTGTCCTACCATACACCATATCGTGACAAGCCTTACCACAGGCTCAGTCCATCATGAACCATGCACACAATCACAGATGTTTTCTAAGCTGACGGTGTCGTCTGAGAATTGACAAGCAGGAAGAACTTCCTATCCTCTCAGAACAGCTTGTGTCTCCTGGCCCAACTGTAACTATGGCTACGAGAGTAACAGGAGCATGGATTGAGCCTGTCAGTCAGTGATCCAAGGACCCACGTGATGGGACAGGAATTAACTTGCTTGGACTCAGGGACTCTTGAGGTATCCCAGTTATGTATTAGTTAATAAAGTTGCTTAGCCTGACTCAGTTTCCTTACCCAGAAAATAGGGTGAAATAAGTAATTCTGAGAGTTAAACTGGAAAACAAGAACTTTTTAGCCACTAAGTTCATGTTTAGCATATGCGTAAGGGGAGTGCCTGAAACAGGCTAGATATTTTTATCTATGCGATGACATACTTCTTGATATGAACTTTTAAAAATCAGGATATTTTATAAACAGAGTTTTACTCATTTTGTACTCTGTGACCTGGAAGAAAAGAAAGTCTGAGCCAAAGCAGATGAGGCCCGTGGTTGTCTATAAGCTGGGGTGTGTCTGTAAAAGTAGTCACTAGAAAGTGCGAAAGCTTCAAAACCCAGTAGTGAGTGCTTGGCTATGATAGGCAAGGCCAAGTTCAATCCCCACCACTGAAAAAAACAAATTAATATAACACAGGAACTATTTATTAGTAGATACCAAACCACCTTTGTTTTAAATTTCCTAGCACAAATCTTGAATACAGTGGCTTCTCCTATGCCAAAAATAGAAATATAAAAATATTCTATGTATCTCTTCATTTTCTAAAACTCAGATTCTTTTTAAAAGGCTTACTATTTATTTTATGTGTATGAGTATTTGTTTGCATTATAAATGTGTCTCATGTGCTTGCAGTGCCATGGAAGGCAGAAGAGAGCTTCAGATCCCCTAGAACTGAAGTTACAGATGTCTGTGAGTCGCTACGAAGGTGCTGGAGACCGAAAGCAGGTCCTCCAAAAGAGTAGCTAGTGCTCTTAGCCAATGAGTCATCTCTCCAGCCCCTTTAAATGCTCTTGAACTTTTGAACTTTTAAATCTAATTGATGTCTTTATCATTAAAATGTAAAATACTAAAATAAATCTGTCTATTCAGTGTCTCTTGTCTTCCTTTCCTTCCTCCCCCACTCCTCGTTTTTAGGTAGAATGTAATCTGGGACTAGCTTCTTCAGATCATGCCCCTGTTAAGAATCTCCCCACGGTGAAGAACATTCAGCCAGTCTTGTGGACGCCATGAAGTTTTCCATAATGACCTCTGCTTCGGTGCCATCGACCTCTGTGACCCCAACACCTAGCTCAACGTCAAGAGTCTGCGGGTGGTCAGGCACACATGAGCAAGTAGAGATGGGGCATGCAGCCTCCCCGTCTTCTCCTGCCAGCCCCAGAAAGTCACAGTTCAGCTCACCGAGAGATGGAGAGCCAGCCACTCTACCCGGTCAAAACGTGAACAATGCTGAGGTTGGATTCTGGGTGTGAGGATCTGTTTTTCCTTCTCATTAGTCACCAAATGTCAATGTTTGTGTGACTGCAGTGAGAATCCTGAGGCACCAGATTGCCCAAAACTTTCCTTTCTCAACATTACAGTACAGCCTTGTACACGGCTCACATGAAAGCGTAACTGTGCGGTCACAGCACATTGCCTGGAAAATGATGTTTTCCTTGACAGCAATTAGGGTTTTACCCAAAGACCTGCCAGCCTGAAGCAACATTCAAAGATATATTCTTTTAATTAAGCAAAGAAAATTGCTATTAATGAAGCGATGAAACCACACACTAAGACCAGAAAACCCATGTTACATTTCAGCTAAAATGTGTCTTGCCCGTTTTCTACCTTAATATAATCGCATCATGGCTTTCAATGAACACGTTTACAATCAAACATGTATTGAACTTGGAAAGCCTCCATTTGCAAAATGCACATAGCATAATTTTCTTCTCTAGGAACAACAACAACAAAAAATACAGTCATCTTTAAAATGTCCATGACAGAACTGGAATCCACAGAGCTAGGAAGACCAAGTCAGAAAGTCTTTACAAGACTACCCATTTCCCCCAACGTGTACACACCTAAAGATCGATCAACTTAACCACTGGCATGACTTCTGCCAACTGCTTGGTGACACTAAGGATCTGCTGAGTTCACCCCGGGAAGTTCAAAGACACCAGAAACAAAAGCCCTTGTCTCTTCTCGGCTGTGTGGGACCTAAGTTCTGGCAACAAGGAGATGTCAAGTCCCAGAACAAATTAGGTATTTTAAGATAACCCAACTCTAGGTGGGCATGGTGGTCCAAGCCTGGAAGCCTAGCATCTGGGAGGCAGAGGCAGGAGGACCAGGGGCACAAGGCCAGACAGCTATTTGGTTAGCTTGAGGCCACCTGGACTACATGGAACCCTGTGACAAAAATAGATAAACCTTCAAAAGAAAGGATGAAATGCTGCATTGCTGTAACCCATGGTATCTCTAAAGGCCATGGGAACTGGAGGAAATCTGTTTTAGAGCCTAGAGGTGCTGCAAGAAAATCTAAGAAACAATTAAGCAAACATGCGCATAAGATCGCATGTTTGAATCCCTGTCTACCAGCCCCAGTGCCTGGCCCAGCTGTGATTGTGTTTCTGTGAGTGGCTTTATTGCTTAACAATGGTCTGAATCCCTTGTTTGTAGTCGGGAAGCCCTCAGCTTCGTTCACAGTTGGCAGCTAATTGTGTGAGGAATTAATGTTTTACTTAGGGGTGTGTGTATCATAATTTTCTGTTGAGTTTTGGGGTACTGAGTGCAGAGACAGAGTTTGGGCTGAGGTCAGTTGTACCAGGCTTTTTCTTTGGGGCCACCAACCAGCTCCCAAACCATGACACAGAGACTTAAGAGTTGTGAATGCTCAGCCTAGCTTAGGTTCATTTCTGGCTATCTCTTTTAACTTAGATTAACCTGTTTCTCTTTATATACCTTTTGCCTCAGGGCTTTTACCTTTCTTTCTGTGTGGCTTACTTTCCTGTTTTCTCCAGGATCTGACTGGCTGGCAGCTGCCTGGTTTCTGGCCCCAGGCGTGTGCCTCTTTTTCACCCTGTTCCCTTCTCCTTCTCTCTCTCATTCTTTTTGAACCTGGATTTTTCCTCCTGAATATTCTCTGTACCTGTCAGGCCTGCCAATCCCTCTTCTGCCCAGCTACTGGCCTTTCAGCTTTTTATTAGCCTAATCAAGGGCCTTAGGCAGGCAAGGTATAACAGCAATACATTTTTTTTCATAATTAAACAAATGCAGCAGAAACAAATGTAACCCACCTTTACAGTTATAAAGTAACAGTCCACCGCACAAACAAATGTAACACATCTTTACATAGATAACAAATGAACACACTGTCTTCTGTTGAGTAGCCAGCCAACCTAGTGAGCTTCCGACCTGGGTTTAGGTTTGGGTATGTTGACGTCACCTAAGGGAACCACATGTCCGTGTTGGTACAGCTGTGGGCTTCTGAGCCTTGTGCTCATTGGGGAAATTGGGCCACTGAGGGAACCTCCCAGGGCTTCTGTTCTACTTCAGGCTCTCGGGGGACTTTGTCACACAAGCACCACAAAACTGGGAACCAGGAATCATCTCCTCCATCCACTCCTGCCTGCGCAGCTGTCTGTTCTTCCCTGCTTCTTCCTTACTACTAAGTTTGTCGTGTGTGGAGGAAGGAACTCTCTCTCTTGACACAGCCTCAAACTTAGCCCATGGAGCGGGGGAGTGAGAATGAATATGTACTCTTCATGGGTGTGGGTTTCAAGAAGATTCTAGATTATCTATTTACCCACACATACACATACAGTTAAAAACCTTCGCTGGAAGGGCACTGCTGATGCTCATGTAATGACATCCCTAGCCCTTTGCTCTGTCAAGCATTTCTTCCACCCTTATGCACACAGGTGAGCCCACTCATTCCCTCCCGGAATGGGTGGTCCTCCCTGGGTCTGGACAGCTTGTTATAAGCCTCACATGCGGGCCTTGAAGGAACCTGGGATACAGTGCCCTGATGTTAGAAGTACGAAACTTCTCTTACCATCCTCTCTCTCTATCTTAGGCTTATCTGGGATCACATTCTTCCTTAGAATGTAACTTCTAGCACCCTCCCCTCAGCATTCTGTCTTGTAATTTTTGCACTTTCATCTTCTGCTAAAAACTAACTAAAATTTGGGACTATTTGTTCGTTATGATCTTACTTTCCTAGTGACAAAAAAACTGAATATTAGTTTTTAAATTTCATTTGTTTGATTTGGTCTGGTATTCCCTTTGGGAAACAGTGCTGTTTGCCTAAATCTTCTGCCACTGTTATCCATGGGATGACCCTCAAAACTGTGGGTTGCTGAGATTCCTGAGAATTGGAACCACATACATTAGGTTATTGGTACATTTCTGGGACTTCACATGGGATTCCTGCCTCCCAGACACATTACTAGAAACTGAATAACTGGTACTCTGATTTGAATGTGCTCCCCAAAAACTGATGTTTTAGAAACTTAACTCCCAAGTTTATGTTAGTAGCATTTGAAGGTGGGACCTGAGGCAGGTAGTTAGGATGAACTGAGATCCTGAGATAACCCTCGCCATGTGATAGCCTCTAATATGTGGAGACACAGGAAGAAGGCTCTACCAGGTGTTAGGAATCCCACTCTGCAAAGCCATGTGCTGAGTACATTTTTTTTTGGTTGTTTGTTAAAAATATTTGGGGGGAGATGCACAGTTAGCATGTTGGGGGTCAGAAGACAAGGTAAGGCAGTAGGCTGTCTCTCTACTACGACGGAGGTCATCTGTCTTGGCGCAAGTGCTTCTCCCAGGGAGTCACTTTTGGCTCCTAAATCTTCATTATTGAGGTTGGAGGTGTGGCTGAGTTGGAGGAACACTCACTTCGCACACGTGAATCCCCGAGTTCACCCCCAGCACTGGTGTAAAGTAAGGTGTGGTGACTCATAACTGAGCCTACGTAAGACTCCGCCTCCAAAACTTCTCAATCTTCATAAAGTTCCCTGTCCACAATCCTCAGCAGCTGTAAGCAACACTAAATAGACTGCTCCCATACCTAGTATTCCTGATGATTGTTCTGCTCAGGAAGTGAGATGCTCCCAGAGCTTTGTTGGGTTTTCCGCCATTAGCTGTGTCCTCAGAATCTGAACAGACTCAGCCCCTGTCCACGGACATATGCCTGCCTGCTAATTTGGGCCTTAGAATTCTTAGGGACATTAAGAGGTGTGTCCAATGGTATGGTAAAGTATGCCCATAGGTGCAATGGTGGTGCAGGTGTTACTGGGGCAACCAGCCACTCTCTGGACATAAGACCTGTTGCAGCTCTCAGTCCTCATTAGAGAAGGTTCTGCATGCAGTGGACAGTTACAGCCCAGAGATTCACAGCTGATCAGAGTGGAAAGGTAAGTGTCAGTGGAGAGTACTCAGCCACAGATGGAGATGTCTATAGCACATGCACACACTTCCATGGCTCAGGGACCATCCCAGGAGCCGGTGGAAGGGCTGGAAGAGCCAATGTCAGGCAGTAGCAGGGTGTAACAGTGTCTCTGGACACGACAGGACCACAACCATCATGAACTCATGGCAGCTGAGTTTCCTGCCCTAATCAAGGCAGCCAAGATTCCAGCATGGAGCAGAGGAGACTTACAAGCCCCCACCACTAAATGAGAAGCTACTGATGGCTGATGGTTTTTATGGGAGGGAGAGCATTTTCTTTCTGTGGTGTCCTCTGGCAGGTCAAACACAGTCCTGTGGATGGCCTCAAACACACAAGTATACAGGCAACACAAATTGAACTTCTTGGTGGAAGAATTTTTTAAAAGGATGCAAAGTCAGGAGGGGTAGGGAAAAGATGGGATGAAGATCTAGGAGGAGCTGGAGGAGGAGTGGGGCATGAATATGATCAAAACAGAGTGTATGAAAATTTCAAAGAATTAATAAAATACTATATATGTATACATATATGTATATGTATATATATATATATATATATACATGGTCTGTCCAGAATCAATGGACTTATTAGGATGATGAGTCACAATAGGTGCTGAAACTTAAGAGTATTTGTTCATAACTCATTCATTCATTCACTTATTCATTCAACAAAGACTTTTGTGGATGTTGAAGAAACAGCTACAGCATTGGATGGGTTCTCAACAGGTTGAGCGTGGATCCACAGTTACATCAGTAGCTTCCGGTTTCACTCTCCCTAAATGTGTTGACGGCAAATGAGAACTGAGAAGTTAATACAAATAGCTCAAAAGACAAAAAAATCTGACTATCAGATTGCAGGGCCTCTACCCACCTACTTTCCTGGGAACAGCATGGACTTCTAGTAATAAAATTAAAAACTTCTATGACACACTTGAGAGTTCAAGATCTCAACAGGAACTGTGGAGAATCGTGAAAGACCTCACAGTTCTCCCCGACACCAACACACACACACACACACACACACACACACACACACACACACACACACACACACCACAACAGGCCCATTAAAATGGTGTCAAGGTTTCTGCTGCCCTCTAGTGGTCATACTCTGGAACTGGCGTGCACAGAAAGAACATTAACAAAAAACTTCCCAGACAATAATGTTAAAATGACACAGTCATTTAGACTTTAGGGATACAGCGAACAGTGAAGAAGAAAAAAGTAAGTAAGGCGTTCAATTTCCCAAAGCTCACCTCAGCAGCCACCTCTGCAGAGAGACAGTTATGAAACCCTTTCTAGGCCTGGAGAGGTAGCTCAGAAGTAAAGAGCACTTACCCTCTTGCAAAGGACCCGTGTCCAGGATCCAGTACCCCCATCACGGCTGCCCATACCTAAGCCAAGTTCCAGGGGACCCTATGCCACCTGCTGACCTCCAGGCCACCTGCACACATGGTGTGCGTAAGATAAATAAATAAATAAATAAATAAATAAATAAATAAATTTAAATAAATAAATTGGAAGCTAGAGAGATGGTTCTGTGGTTAACAGCGCTGGCTGCTCTTGCAGGGAAACTGAGTTCGTTTCCCCACACCCACACAGCGACTCACATATGCCTGTAACTCCTGTCCCAGAGAATCTGATGCCCTCTTCTGACCGCCACAGGGATCAGGCACACACATGGCAAACAGACATACAGGATGGTAAAATATTCATAAATAACAATAAATAAAATATTAAAATTTAAATAAATAAGTATTTCTTAAAATCTCTTCTTAAGGCTCTCTTGTAGGCAGAGAAAACAAACAAAATTATAAACAATCCGTGCAGTGGTGGTGCACATGCCTTTAATCCCAGCACTTGGGAGACAGAGGCAGCCAGATCTCTATGAGTTCGAGGTCAGTCTGGTCTACAAGAGCTAGTTTCAGGACAGGTAAGGCTGTTACACAGAGAAACCCTGTCTCAAAAAAAAATCATAATCAAAAGAG
Organism: Myodes glareolus; assembly: GCF_982192425.1. Lineage (NCBI taxonomy): Eukaryota > Metazoa > Chordata > Mammalia > Rodentia > Cricetidae > Myodes > Myodes glareolus. The sequence continues at coordinate 15,865,079 of NC_142028.1, forward strand.
ACACAAAACACAGCACCCTCTCAATAAAGAATAAAGTAGGACTATGACTCCCTTATTAAACTTCCCAAGTCTCCGGGAAGCCGAGGCCCAGCACGGATCACTCACTTTAAAGCTGGTTCAGTGCTCTGAGAGGCTCCGAAGCCACAGTCCAAAGGTCAGATCCCAACTGCAGTTCTCCCTGCCTCAGAATCCTCACACAGCTGACAGTGAGGAATCCTAAGAATTGAAAACATCTTAAGGGGCTATTTTCAGATACTGCCGGCACTTGCTACTAAATCTAGAAATACACATTCACACCTCAACGCTCAGTTCTCTGGATCATGTCTTCAAAACTGTGAGAAACACACACTAGACTTACGCTGAAGACACATTCAAGAGTTAGTAGAAATCACACAAAATTATTTTCATAAGCTCAACGGATGCAATGGAAAGTCTGGCGCCGGTGATAGCAATTGTTTTCATTCCTCAAACACTCTCTAGGTTGATACTTTGGAGAGGTCCCCCAAGACCCATTTTATCCCCCAATTTAACCCACCAAGAATTTGAGCAACAGAGATGTTAAGGAGCTGGTCCAAAGTCAGATGCTCAGGAAGTAGCAATGAGCAGCATTAAACAGAACAACAGAGCAGGCATGGTCTTCTTGAGATAGAGCACTCCATGGTCCATCAGTGAGAGCACCAGAGTGAAGGGTTATTGTGCAACCACAACACATAAACCCTGCACAGCAACATCAAGGACGCTATGCTAAGTGGGGGAATGTTAAAATGACACCGCGTATGATCTATTTATCCATAGCCTTCGTGTGGCAAAGCTGCACGGATGGGAAGGCTGGTGGTGCTTTCTAGAGTTAGAGATTGGGGGCAGGGGGGGGGAGGCATGACCCAGGAATCACAAGGTCATCAGGGAGGGCTTTAGAATGATAGCTTCTTTGACAATCCTCTCATAGTTTGTTTGCTTTGTATGGGTGTCTTGCCTATGTGTACGTCTGCACCACGTGTGTGCCTTCTGCCTGTGGAGGCTGGAGGAGGGTGTAGGATCCCCTGTCGCTGGAATTACAGGTCACCGTGAACTGCCATGTAGGTGCTGGGAACCAAGCCCAGGTCCCCTGTAGACACGGCAAGCGCTCTTACCCAGTGAGCCATCTGTCCAGCCCTAGTTTGATGTCATGATAGAGGCTGTGGCTCCTCAAGGCTGTACACGTGACGAAATGCCTCAGAACTACGCACGGCCTACCAGCGTTTGTTTCCTGGCTTTAATACTGTGTCATGGTTCATGAGGCAGAGCTACGGGAAGAAACGGGGACAAAGCACGCAGCCTTCACTGCACGACTCAAAATTCCTTGGCAGTTGAAATGGTTGTAATATAAATAGGTAAGTTTAAAGCTTACAGAGTAGCTGGCTGTGGTGGCAAATACCATCAATCAAAGCACTCGGGAAGCAGAAGCAGGTGCATCTCTGTGACTTTGAGGCCAGTCTGGAGTGTTCCAAGAGAGCGAAGGCTACAGAGTTAGTCTCTCCCTGCTCCCCGCTCACACACACATACACACGGAGTGGGGGCGGGGTAGGGAGAGAAGGACAGGAGGAAGGAAAAATTAAGAAAGTAAGAAAGAAAGAGAGGAAAAGAAAGAAAGAATTATAAAGTAAAATATGCCTCATTTAAAGTCATTTTAAAAGCCAATTAAGAAAGTGGCTAAATTCACCTCTTAGTGATATGTTCTTTTATACTTACCCTTGTCCAATTTTCTCTAGTTTTAATGTCTCCGTCTATGCTTTCTGATTGTCAGCCAGCAAAATAATTTTGTGACATCTTAGGTAGTAGTGGAAAACAATAAACATGACTTTATCTTAAGCTTAGAGCTGTGGTACACACCTGTGATCCCAGGACTCCTGAGTCAGAGGGCAGGGGATCAAGAATTCAAGGCAAGCCGGACGGTGGTGGCGCATGCCTTTAATCCCAGCACTCGGGAGACAGAGGCAGACAGATCTCCGTGAGTTCGAGGCCAGTCTGGTCTACAAGAGCTAGTGCCAGGATAGGCTCCAAAGCTACACAGAGAAACCATGTCTCAGGAAAACCCCAAAAAAAAAGAATTCAAGGCAAGTTCGAGCTGCACACACACACACACACACACACACCTTGATAAATACTAAATTATGAGGGGACATGTTTGCAGTAAAATGTTTAGGCGATGGCTGTGATGTAGCTAAGTTGGTAGAGCGCTTTCCTAGCATAAGGCCCTGGGTTTGCTCCCCAGTACAATATAAACAGGTTTATGGTGGCTCCTTCTGCTATCCCCAGACCCAGGAGGGAGAGGTGATCAAAAGATGAGAATCATCCTCAACTCCATTGTGAGTTCAAAGCCAGCCTGGGTTACATGAGACCTTGTCTCAAAAACAAAGATTTCTGGAAAAATTAATCAATAGGGCTGGAAAGATGGTGTGGCTGGCAGTGCCCTTGCCCTGCAAGCCTGAGGACCTGAGCGTGAGGACCTTAGAACTCATAAGACAAACGGCAGCAGAAAGGGCACAGCGAAGGCCGGCAATCCCAGCGCTGGGGAAGCAGAGCCAAGAGGCTCCCCCGCCTGTATGCCCAGATCTGTGAACTCCAGGCTCATTGAAAGCCTGGGTCAAAAACTAAGGTGGGGAATGACAGAGAAAGATATTCAAATTGTACACACACACAACAACAACAACAACAACAACAACAACAACAACAAGTAAATACGGAGAAACGGTATACAAAGTTTTGTGGGTTTATTTCTGCCATGTGTGTGTGTGCATGTGGCTGGGGGGTATAAAGTCAAAATTTAAATCAAAATAGTGACTTCTCCAAGCAATAACTTGTGTTTCCTCTCTTATGCTTCCAGATATATTCCGAGCTTCTGTTGAGGAAGAACTGCCATGGTTTTCAGAGACTTTGGATGGGCATTCTTTAAAGCTGCACAAAGCAAGTGAGACCAGAATTTCCAAGCAGAGGATTTGGTTTCTCTTCAGCGTAAGATAAGAGGCAGGAAACATAAATAGCAAACATCTGTGAGATCGCAGCGTCTGACAGGTCAGGAGGAGAGTGGAAGGGAATTCAGAGTTTAGCAGGAAGTGTCTAACGGTGGAAGTGCTGACTTGAATCCTGTGTCTGGGATTAATCACAGAATCACGGATGGAGGACCTAAAGTTCTCAGGAGAAATAAATGTTCAAAACTCTGAACCCAAGAGCCACCATTTCCAGATGGGCATGCTTCAAAGGCACTGTGGAAACGCAGCAAAAGTATACACCGTTTAAAGTGTGTGCTGCCTGCGGAGGGCCATGCAGGGCAGGCCTATCTGGTGCACCAGATGAGCCTGACACAGGCCCACCTTAAGATTGCATCTCCCCAGCTGCGCTCCGCGTGCCTCTGGTATGGCTCACAATGAAAGCCTGGGGCTCCAGATAATGGGACTTGGCCCTAAGCACTAATGAGCATGCTTTTTCCTGCCATTCTGGGAAAGCCAAGGCTGAATTGCAGGCAGCGCCTGACCCTGAGCAGACCCTTGGCATTTCCCAGAATGCTGACTAGATAGGGAGAAGGGCTTTACCTTCTAAAAGTTTGAAACTGACTCGGCTCAACAATCTCTGTGTGCCGTGCGTGTCTAGCTCTTTCAGAGACTTCAACTTTACAAAGGAGCTGGAGGAAGCTGTCGGTTGTTGATGCTCAACCAAAGTCGCAGCTGCCGCGGCAGGAGCAGAACCTCAGACACAGACCGGATAGAAAGGGCCAAAGGAGGACTCTAGAGTGCACTCCTGATGCGGCTTTCAGGGCAAGGACGCGCTTCCGACCCAAAGAGACACTGCTGCCCACTGAGCGGTAGATCCAAGAGGACACTTCTACCAAGTACGGAGGACAGGAGGATGAAGCTGTGGCTGCCAGGAGAACAGGTCACACCGCTGTGGCTGCTGCTGTGGCTCTGTGCCTTGCAGATCCCCGCGGGGAGCACTGAGGTAGGGGCAATGGAAAAGGGGATCTCTCGGTGGTCTGTGGGACCTACGCACCACTAGGAGGGACATACACCGGGTGGCCACCTCAGTGATATAAACTTAGACACTGCAATCCAAGAGCAAAGGATCCCAGTGAAGACTGAGGGAAACAATTGCTTTTTTTTTTTTTATAATTGATGATCTGGGATAGAACTATTTTCCTGATTTTTTTTAAGTATTAAAATACTGTTTCCAAGGGACAAATCATGTGAAATAAGCCTATTGGACTCAAAACAACTTTGTAGGGACAGCACAAGTTTTGAGTATTCTAACTTAAGATCTAGATACGGAAAATGAGCTATTGATAAATGATACGGGGAAGTAACTGAGATCTGGTGACATGGTAATATTTGACAGAACGTGATGCTTGGCTGGGGTTACTGGAAGCTTGTTTTCAAATGTTATATACTGGCTAACATCATTTGATCGGTCTTAAAAACTGGGCCGAGATTATATGCAACTAGACAGCATGTCATCATAACTCACACTTAAAATACCACAGTGAGTGCTTTCTAGCTCCACCCCCAACAGCACTGACCTTGGACAGAATCTTGCCCTTTGACAATTCTGTTCCTGAGAAAAGCATCATTGCTTTGCTGAGACATAAGCCTAGGTTTGAATTAGGTAATTCAGGCAAGATTCTCAATGGTGAGCCAATGGAACCCAGGGAGCCTCTGACTTCATTTCAGCACTCCCTACACAGTGCTCAAGTGTGCCCTCCACCACAAAGGAGTGTGCTGTCCCCTCACTACTCAGAGGACAGTCTTGCCTAGGCACTGCCCCACTCTCTGCTCACCCGGCTCCCCTGGGAACAGTGCTTTCTTGAGAAGATTTGGAAGAAAAACTGCACACAGGGAGTCAGCTCTGCTCTCCATGCTGGGGCTTGGTTAACCTAACGTCTCGGACATGAGGGCTTTTCCCCCAGGACAAGATGTTATCTGAGAGCCCTCAGAACTGCCTGCCACTGCGGAGACAAGTCTGACCGGGTCTGGAATTTACTCTTAAGCCAACTTGCCACCAGACCCAAAGCTGCCTGCACCCATGTGGCCTTATTAAGGAAGGAGGGGGATTTTTCAGATTCCATGTTTGCCTTTTGTTTTATTCCTTTTTCTTCAGAATTTAAGTAAGCAAGAAGATTGCTTTTTTACCAGAGTCTCCCATGGAGAATCTAACACTACTTATCACTCAAGGTTTAAACATTTAAGATAGGGCGGCTGGAAAGATGGCTCAAGGTTAAAGTACTTGATACACAAGCATGGCAACCTGAGTGTGGGTCCCTAGAAAGCACATGAAATCCAGGCATGGTAGAAGGCATCTGTAACCCCAGGACCAGCAGTGGGAAAGGCGTGTGGAGACAGGCAGGTCCCCAGAGCTCCAGAGATCACCGGCCAACCCCTCAGCTAGACTGCCGAGCTCCTGGCTGAGTGGGAGACTTTATCTCAAAGCACAGAGTGGAGAGCAATAAGGGAGGACCCACGGCATTGACCTCTGGCCTCCAAGGACATGCACTACACAGTAAGATGTATAGTTAAATATATATATTATATAAGGTTGTTTTGTTTGGACTGGGTTGGGTTGAGGCAGTGTAGTGGCATTTCGATTGTATTTTAATAAATAAAGACTGCCTGAAGATCTGAGAGTAAAACAGCCCCACTGGTCAACCTTACAGACCAGGTTATGGCAACATGTGGAGGGCCGCAACCACATTCTCCATTGCTTCAAGGGACAGAGGTAGAGATTGACCTCTGTGACCTCAAGGTGTGGTGGTACACGCCTTTAGTCCCAATGCCTGGGAGGCAGAGACAGATTGACCTCTGTGACCTCAAGGTGTGGTAGTACACGCCTTTGGTCCCAATGCCTGGGAGGCAGAGACAGGCAGATCTCTGTGAGTTCAAGGTGTTGTAGCACACGCCTTTAATCCCAGCATTGGGGAAGCAGAGACAGTGGGACTATAATGCGCATGTGCTTGGTAACTTTCCACTGCTGCATCCCTGCCTACTCCTGAGGCGTCATCTGGGTTGATGGGCAGCGGACCAATCCAAGAGTGACACGTCCGAAGCGAGGACTGTTTCCTATATAAGGGATGGGTTCCCTCATTTCTGGGTCTCCGCTTTGTAAGCTTATGCTCTCTCTCTCAAGACGCATTAAGGATCCTAAGTATCCCGCATCGTTCTTGCTGGCAAGACGGTAGCGCAGGACAGTAACACACATGTTTAATCCCCTTAGCCACAATGACATGAATTTAATCTCAGTGGTGCATGATTTTAATCCTAAACCTAGAAAGGAATATAAAATGGGGGTGGGGGAGCAGGGGTGGAGAAACAGTTCTCAGACACAGTCTCATTCTGAGATTCTGGGAGGAAGGATTGGCATTTCAGACTGAGGTTGAGGTAAGAGCCAGTGGCTGGCTATTTTACTCTTCGGATCTTTAGAAATTGAACCCCAATTTCTGACCCTGAGTTTTTACTCATCCTTCATCAAGGCAGGGTCCCACACTGTAACCCAGGCAGGCCTCCAACTCATAGCAATTCTCCTACCTCAGCCTTCCAAGTGCTAGTTTTATAAACATGAGCCACCACACCCAGCTCTTAACATCCTTTGTGACATCCGTGAGCAACTATGAAGAGACACTGAAGGACATGGAAAGTAAAACCAAACTACACAGTTAGTGCTTTATGTCTTCAACAAATTCAAAATGTAGAAACACTGCGAGCTCTATGGTACAGAACACTTCCTTCCCGGCGAGATGAGCTTTGGAGTTTTGTGTGCCTCTTAAGAATAATGATAATCCCAGCCCAGGTAGGAATAGCATGGGGGGGGGGGTCATTATAATGGACATGGCTTGACCATCCCATGTAAAACACTGCAGGGCACCTCATCTCCATCTATCTGACTTGGATAAGGCAAATCAAGATTTCTTTCTCTTATAGGTTGCTCTTAAAGCCGACCTTGACTGGACACCAGATTCTTTTGATGATCAGTACCAAGGCTGTAGCAAACAGGTCATGGAGGAGCTAAGCCAAGGAGACTACTTCATGGAGGAAATAGGCAGTCATAAGTATTACTCCAGAGCCTGGCAAAAAGCCCACTTAACCTGGTTGAGCCAAGAGGACACCCTCCCCAAGAGCATGACCACTGTACATGCTGTGGCCATCTTGGTCTACACCTTGAATCACAATGTGAGTTCTGACTTCACCACAGCCATGGCCAAGGCTGTGGGGTCTCCCGGGCAGTACCGACAGTCATTCCACTTCAAGTATTTGCATTACTACCTCACCTCAGCCATCCAGCTGCTGAGGGAAGAGAGAGCCATGAAAAACAGTGACCTGTGCTACGAGGTGCACCATGGGATGAAGAACGTGAAGTTTGAAGTCAAAGTCGGTGCCACCATTCGGTTTGGCCAGTTCCTTTCTGCCTCCCTGCTAAGGGAGGAGACCCAGGTGTCTGGAAATCAAACACTGTTTACTATTGCTACGTGCCTAGGTGCCTCTGTGCAAGACTTCTCTTTCAGGAAGGAAGTCTTGATCCCCCCCTATGAGTTATTTGAAGTCGTAAGTAAGAGCCGCAGCCCCAAAGGAGATTTGATAAACTTGCGGTCTGTTGGGAACCTGAGCACATACAACTGCCAGCTGTTAAAAGGTAAGCCTTCTCTAAACTGAATCTATATGTTTCAGAATCGTAGATCACTCTCCGTAGGCTTGTTTGTTTGCTGTTTTTCCTGAGTGGGCTTGGAGTAGGGGACACTGGCCCCAAGAGAAAGCCGGATACATTTGGCACCCCATGTTGGGCCACCAACCAGCTCCCAAATCACGACCCAGAGACTTATTAGTTATGAATGTTCAGCCTTATCTTAAACTTGTCCCACTCGCTCTTACTACTTATTTTAACCCGTTTCTCTTCATCTGTGTTTTGCTTTGGGGCTTTTTACCTTTATTTTGTTCTGTATATTCTACTTTCATTGCTTCCTTGGTTTCTGGCTGGTGGCAGCCTGGCTGACTTACCCCAGGCATCTATCTCCCTCTCTTTCCCTCTCAAGCCTAAGGTCCTCCTCCTACTTATTCTCTCTCCCTACCAGCCTTACCTCTGCCTAGCTATTGGTCATTCATTTTTCTATTGGACCAATCAGGTACCTTAGGCAGGCAAA